>NC_137147.1:61761287-61887371 GCF_951394435.1 Stenella coeruleoalba
AGCAAATATATTAAAAATTGAAACCAAAATAATTTTTCAGAAAAGTAAAAACTAAGAGAAGTCATTACCAACAGATCTTCACTACAAAAAGAGTTAAATGAAGCTCTTCAAGCAAAGGGGAAATGAGACCAGATGGAAATTTGGATCTACCCAAAGGAATGAAGGGCACCAGAAATGATGAATATATGGGTTAATATAAAATACATTTTTTCATTTTTTTGGTTTTAAACATAATGGATGGTTCAAGGCTAAATAATAATCATTATTTGTGGGAAGATATAACATATGTAGATTTTCCTGACTATTCTTGTTTGTTTATTTTTCCATATTAACTTTAAAATAAACTTTACAGCTCCAGAAAAACATACTTTTTGATATTTTTATTCAAATTATATTAACCTTATACATTAATATGGGGAGAACTATCAACTTTATGATATTTAATTCTTAGCCAAGAATGTGGGAGGTCTTTCAATTTGTTCAGATCTACTTTGTGTTTCTCAGAAGTGTCTTATAGTTTTGTTTTTTATACATTTATTTATTTTTGGTTGTGTTCGGTCTTCACTGCTGCGCATGGGCTTTCTCTAGTTGCATTGAGCGGAGACTACTCTTCATTGCAGCGTGTAGGCTTCTCAGTGCGGTGGCTTCTCTTGTTGCGGAGCACGGCACTCGGACTTCAGTAGTTGTGGCACATGGGCTCAGTAGTTGTGGCTTACAGGCTCTAGAGTGCAGGCTTAGTAGTTGTGGCACACAAGCTTAGTTGCTCCACGGCATGTGGGATCTTCCCGGACCAGGGCTCGATCCTGTGTCCTCTGCATTGGCAGGCAGATTCTTAACCACTGTACCACCAGGGAAGTCCTCTTATAGTTTTCTTTAGATAGATTTTGTACATCTATTAGGAAACCTAAATCTTAAATATTAGGAGCTACTGACTTGTGAAAATGAATTAGAAATGTAGACTAACTACCTCTGAAATTAAAATACAAATCAAAGGGGAAGAGTGGGGTTGATACTGTAAAGCTTGATTTACATGATTTTCCAAAGAAAAATATTTTTAATATAAGGTGAGCATTTATAAAAATAAATGAAGTGATTAACAACTATAATAAAATGGGAGAAGAAATGTAAAACATGCCTTTGTACCCTTGAATGAGCCATTTTCCTTGTAGTTGGTCTATTTTCTACTAAAATTAGCAATTTAGGTACTGTTTTTCTACTTTTTCTACCAATTACTGAGAACGGTGTTGAAGTCTCCAAACATAATTGTGGTTTTGTTTCTTTTTCCTTTAAGTTCTATCAGTTTTTGCCTCAAATATTTTCAAGATCTGCTTTTGGTGCACAAACAATGCTGTTAAGTCTTTTTGGTGAACTGTCCCTTTTAACATTACATACTGCTCCTGTGATATTCAGTGTCTGATATTAAAATAGTCATTCTGGCTTTATTTTTATTGGTACTTGCATAGTATATATTTTTTCCATCTTTTAACTTTTAAGCTTTATATTTAAAGTGGGTTTCCTTTAGTCAGCACATAGTTAGATATTAATTTTTAATCAATCTTTAAATCTGTGTTTAGATCATTCGCATTTAATTTAATTATTGATATGGTTGGATTAAAATCTATTACCTTGTTATTTTCTCTTTGCCCCATCTCTTTTTTGTTTCTTATTTTCCTGACTTTGAATTAAATATTTTTATGATTCCTTCATATCTCCATTATTAGCTTATTATTTATACTTAAAAAAAATATTTTAGTAGTTACCCTAGAGCTTATAATTTACATCTTTAGCTTATCACAGTCTACCTTCAAATATTACACTGCTTCATGTGCATGTAAAAACCTTACAACTGAATACTTACAATTCCTCCCTCACAATTTTTGTGCTATTTTTGTCACACATTCCTTTATATGTGCTATAAACCCACAATAATTTGCCACTATTTCTATTTTAGACAGTTAATTATCTTTAGAACAAATAAAAATAAGAAAAAATGTCTCATATATCACTTTATTTTAATCATTTTGTAAGATCTTCATTTTGTTGTGTAGATACCAATTTCTTTCTGATGTCAGTCCTTTTGCCCGAAAAACTTCCTTTAAGATTTCTTATAGTGCAGGTCTGCTGGTAATGAATAATCTTCGTTTTGTTTACCTTTAAAAAAATCTTTATTTCTCCTTCATATTTGAAATGGAGATATAGAACCTAATTTCCCACCTCTTGGGTGTGGGCCAGACATAGTAACTTGCTACTAACAAGTAGAATCAGATGGAAATGACAACGTGTGACTTGAGAGACTAGTCCTAAAAGGCCCTGTGTCTTCTCTCTCACTGCTTTTCTCCACAGTGGGTGACAAAACTACCATGCAAAGTCACTCCTGAATTTCTCACCCACAGAAACTTGGTGATAAGAAATATTTGTTGCTTTAAGCCACTAAATTTCAGGGTAATTTGTTACACAGCAGTATATAATATTGGAGTTCTCTGGGTTTCCTGGATCTGTGGTTTGATGCTTTCACTATATTTGGAAATTTCTCAGTCATCATCTTTTGAAATGTTTCTTCTGCCCCAATCTTTCTCTATTCTCCTTTAGAGGTTCCAATTATATGTATATTAGACTACATTATATTGTTCTACAGTGGTTGGATGCTTTATTTTCAGTTTTAAAAACTTGCAAAATCAGCCTCATCATGCCCCCCCGCTTAAGTCACCAATCCAATCTGAGCAGCAGCCCCTTCTCTAAGGGACTCCATGTTCCTCTAAGCTCCTGAATTTTAATAATTCCAAACTCTTCCCTTTGTTCCCGCAGCCCTAGAGGGGTTAGCTGCTTCCTGAATTTGCTAACACTGTGATAGATTATTGTTTTCTTGTTATCTCTTCAGTTAATTAACAACTTATCATAAGTAATAATTTATTTTAAATTTTTCTCTGTTCAAGTAACAGGTATGTTTTCTAAACCTTGAATGAATCACAAATCAGTATGGGAAGTCCCAATAAACCAATCCTCAAAGCTGGGATTTTGAAACTGGTTTCTTGTGTCCTTGGACTTGATTGTAGTACTGAGCTCCTTGCTAATAGAAAGTGGAATGTTGTGATCCGTTGCACGACATGGCAACACAATTAGTCAGTTTTACTCCAGCTTCTTTGATTGTGGAAACTTCTGTTGGAAGAAGCATCTTACAGAACTGGTATTCAGCAGAGCAAACTTTGGGAAATGCTGGCTTCACCATACTTCTCTATCCAATGATCCTCCCTAAACACATCACTGCATGTTCAAGTTCCTGCTCCTGTTTTATCTTAATTAGGAATTTGTACTCATCATTTGAGCCTCAAAATCAATGTTTTACATCAAGTGTTTAGAGCTTTTCCTGACACTGAATCCAAACACCTCCCCAAAGGAACTAATAGGTTGTATTGCTTTATACATATCTCTAATATGATCATTGTCACATTATATCATAGATGTTTGTTTACATATATGCCTCACCCATGAGAACTGGAGCTTTTTGAGAAATATCCTTGCCTGATTCACCTTTGTACCTTCAACATGGTCAGAGTGTCTGGCATATAGTAGGTACAATTAATTTGTATGGATATCATTCGTGAGAAGGTTATGGAGACTAGCTGTATTTATTCATTAAGAAAAATTTGAGCACTTTGAATTTGCTGTTCCAGAGGAGAATAAACGGACATGCTTCATTATTTGAAATGAATTGTTTGTAGCATTCTTACTACATGTTACAATTTCCCCTCAAGTGTAGGAACTTTTTTTATTTTCCATTTTACAAATCTGTTCGACTTAGGCAAATAAATTCAGCTCCACAAGCATATACTGAGCAATTACTCTGTGCCAGAAACTATGCTAAGCCTTAAGTATACAAACATGATACATATAAATTCTCATAGCTCAGTGGGGAGACAGATTCGTAGTCAAGTAAATTTCAGTATCAATGTGATAAGTACAATAATGGAAGCATATATGAGTTGTAGGAGTTGTTTAGCGGAGAAGATAAGGTCTTTATGACAAGGAGTATGAGGAAAAACTTCCCAGAGATTTCTGAACTGGAGCTTTTGAAGGAGGAATAGGAGTTTTCCAATCGGATAGGAGGCAGGGGCACAAATAAAAACATGGAGGCAAAAAAATAGTAAAGCTTTCAAGAAGTAAAAGCAGTTTTGAGAGCATTAAGCACCAGATGGTTTGTGGCAGAAAATGAGGCTGGAAATTTAGGCAAAGGCCAGATCATGAGAAGAGCCTTAGATGCCATTCTAAGGAACTTGGGCTTATCCATCAGGTGATGGGGAGCCAGAGAAGGCAAATTAAACTTTTCCTTTTCTACATTAGAAAAAAGGTGTATTATACCATCTATTGAGCACGTATATCTCAGGCACTTTGCTGGGCACTGGTTTATTTAATAGGGCTGTACCTTTAAAGCTCTTCATAAAGGACATTTTTGTTGATAAGGTAGATAGCCTAGATTTCATTTATCCTCCCAAGTGATTCTTAGGATGAATTTTCAGGACAGTTTTTCTAATTCTGTTGCTAATGCCAAGACCAACAGTTTGAATTATTTCCACCAGGCAGAAGATTTTTCAGCAACCCACTTTATAAACTGTAATTAGTTTTCTATAAAGGGTAAATTATTTCCTTTACTCTCTAAATTTCAGAGCTTTCATCATATTTTTCTTACACATTATTTTCTATATGTTTCTATATAAAGTTAGCCCAAGGAAATCCACATCTTTTCAGTCTACAAACTCTTCTATTTAAATAAGTTCCAAAATGAAGGTAATAGGCATCAGGAAGGAGTAAGAAAAGTCCCTGGAAAGAAGAAATAATGCACAAAAGAGTTAAATTGCAAGTATTAGCTAAGTAAGCAATACTATAAGTGGAAGTCTGCATATTGAAACAGAATCTCATAGGGAATTTATATAGAGATCAAATGGCCATCAATTAATTCTATATTAGATGTTCAAGGGAACAAGTAAAACTTGAAATTTCAAAATCAGTGATGGCAAAGGAAAGAATGAGCAGTACCTTATTAAAGATGGTATTCTTATAATATACAAAGCAAGTTCCCAAATGTGTCTCATACCACTGGCCTGAATATTTGAAAAAAAAAACAAAAACAAACCTCACACCTAGGTGAAAACAAATAATCTGAAACTAGTTGCTAATATGTTACAAAACAAAAACTTTTAGTTACCCCATTAGAATTATTCTCTAACAAGAGAACCAGAGGCAAAGAAAATTGCTAACATTGCAAAGAATCATGAATTTAGGTTAAATATGGGGAGGAGTGGCTTGAAGGAGAAGGTTGCTCAATTTGGGATTAGATATTGTGAAATCTTTCTATGGACATCTCTAGACATAGGCTGGATTATAAACTGTATATCCTGCTGTGAACAAGGGAGCAGACAAGATTACTCAAGATCCTGTCGCCTGGTGATCTTTGGAAATGAAAGCCTAATTAACAGGCTCCCTAGAGGCAGGTCAAAGGCGTTCTTTTATCCCTACTGCCCTTAATCCCAGTTCCTTGATGCCTTATTCCTCCCCCTTTCATTCAGCGTACTCTAAAACTGAATACACATTGTGCAAGTTTCCACCTCTGCTTCTTTTACTGTAAGAGCATTAGACGACTGGAATTAAGAATTTTAAATCCCTCATCTCTAAACTGATGATATTTATTTTTTTCAAGTGTTTTGGAATAAAGTTTAACACTAAAAACTTTCTAAACTTTTCAATTGCACAACAAAATTTTTAATGTTAGACTCTGTAATACTACAAAGTCTTTCAAATATCTTTTACCAAAGTTATCTGATAAGTAATACTTTGTCAAATTTCAATTCGGATTTATCTCTAATTTCAAAGATTGTGTTGCATGCGATTGCTTACTTAGTTAAATTCCTGTTAGAATCATATTGACAGTGTTTCCCTTCTTTGAAACAGTTTTAGGATGAGCGTCTCTACCGTAGTACGCAGGGAATAGCAACTGATTTACGAGTTTTTAAACTTGACAGAATTATTTTGCAGATTTAAAGTAATATCATTCCCTTGATGGTAAATGAGGCATAAAAGTTTTTTCTTGTTTTATATCCTCTTCCTCGCATGAAAAATTAGTTATGATAACTAATTTATGTTAAATTAGCGATGTTAACTAACTAATGAGGGTTCAAGAAGCTAACCCTCATTAGATAACGACTCCAATCATTATCTGAAATACTGTAGCTAGCCTCACGCAGGTTCGCAGTCATCCGCTCAGGGTCCTCTGCGGAACCTTGTAGCTGCACGTGATTGGTGCACGTGCTTGTCAGTCACATAGAGGGGGCGGGTGCTCAAAGCCCCGCTCTAAAAGAGACGCAGTGCTTTTACATCATCGCGCAGCGACCAAAGCAGGGGAGGGTGGGGTGGGTTGTGAGGGCTTTTCGGTGCTGGCGGGGGCGGCCTACGAAAGTGTCATGGCTACTGCCGCTGAGCTTAGTCGCCCGACCATCGGTGACAGGAGCCTAGAGCGGAGCTGCAGCCCCAACCTCTCCCAAGAGGTGGTCTGCGAAGTCTTTCGCTCCTTGCATACCCTGGCTGGACAAGTGAGTGGTGGTCTGTGGGAGAAGGGGTCTGGGAACCGTCTAGCCCCTCCCCCCTTTTTTCCTCGAGCGGAGGCAGGGGGCAGCGGAGGCCTGCGGGGTGTGGGACCCGGCGCGAGTAGCCGAGGCCGGGGGAGGAGCTCGGGCCCAGCCGTCTGTGGTCTGAGTGAGGATGGCCGCGCGGGTTAGTTCACGGCCGGTTGCAGGCTAGATTTCCTTGCAACTCTTCTCCCCAAGAGTGAGTGAGGCTAGTGTAAGTGAAAACCCGGCTCGGAGATGAACAGGCTTGGAGAGAATGGATGCGGAGAAGCTTCTCTGAGGGTTTGGGAGGCGTCTGGCGCTCAGGCTCCTTTTACTTCCAGTTCATTCATTATAGAAATTGATAGGTTAGTACGGCCTGCGATTTCTGGAAAAGCTGTCTCTCCGCCTTTTTTGGGTGATTTCCTCTTATGAGTCACTTGCTTTTGTTTCTTTCTTTTTTCCTTCTGGCCGTTGCTTGCATCTCTTCCCCTTTAAAACGGGGAGGAAGAGAAAAGGAATTAATCTAAACTACTCATAGCGTAAAGTTGGCTGAGTTATCCATGGTCGATACTGCTTGTATCACAACTGTTGTTTAGTAATTTAGCTATTAACTAGTTTAACTGGCTGATAAATAGCTTTTGTAGAAATGTCATAATAAAATCGGGTTTAAATAAAGGTACTCCTTACACTCAAGTCACTATTTCGTTTCATGATGTAAAGTGCAAAGCAAATTTTAAATGAGAAACAACTTGAAAATATGTTTGTCTGCTTTTAAAAAACAGATGTTTTTAATCTTAAGGCGGAATTAGGCATTTATGTTGAAGATAATGGTAACTTCCTTTATGAAAATAGAGCGTTTGATTTGTGAAAATTATTTTTAAAAGCCTTGGGTGAATGGAGAATCAGTCTCTTAAAACGTTATTTAAATATTTTTTAAAATCCTAATATTTGTTCTAACTTAAAAAGAGCATTACTCTAAGTTAAACATTCAGTTTGGTTTAATAGAACGATTATTAATAGAGTCGGCTAAAAGTTTTAAACTCACTTGTTTGTCAAGGACTTAAACTTTTTTTTTAAGACTTGGGGACACATTATTTCAGTCTCAAGACTCAAGACCTGTAAATGGTTTAAAAGTTTGAGAACTTTCTATGGCGTGGACATTGGAACTTTAAGGTTTTTTTTTTTAATACCCTAATATCAGGATGAAAAAAGTTTATACTCACCTATAGTTTACGCAAGTTTTTTTCCCCCCACTGATGAGATACTTTTTAAAAATAACTAAGAAATAAAACATTTCTTTTGAAATAGTTTGTATACTGAATTTTTAAAACTCATTAAAAAATTTTAAACATTCAGATATTCTGTAGGTAAAAGTAGAGATGTGATTAAAATTTACTTATGTCACCTGTCAAAAATGTTTAGAGTGAATATTTGGTGAGTTTTCATGACAGAGTGAAAGGACCATTTATACAAGTGTCAGAAAATAAGATCATCTCATCAATTAAATGCTAGCCAACTTGGTAATACTCTCTGTATTTCGAGATGTATTGTTTAAAGAATTAAAGCCCGAGTACTATACTTATAAAATTGCCCTTGGTGGAAATCACTATTTCCTTTCAAAACCAGTTTAAGGAATTTTTTAAAATGTATGTTGTAAAATGCCTACTTTATTCTGTATAGTATCGTGTTATTAGCTCTCCTCAATAGGAAACAAAGTTGAATGTTTAAAAAGTATTTTTTATCTCAGATTTCCAATTTTCTAATTTTAACTTTATTGCTTACCTCTGGTTGGTCCATTTTACCAAGCTGAAGAAATATTTATTGTTAGCTTGGATTTTCATATTAATTTAATAAAGTTTTTACTGAAATACATATTTTAAATAGGCCATATTAATGGCAGACTAATACATTTTTGACTGAATGGTTTACAAGTTCTACAGTGTAAAAATGCATAGAATTCATATTACTAACAGGGAATTTGTTGAATAATAGTTGGATGTATTGGGATAGTTTTAAAGTTAATTTGTGACATTATTATGTGATTTTCTTAAAAGACCAAATATCTTTAACTGCACTTGAAAGCTTACATAATTTTGCTGAATTGAAATGAGAATATGATCCAAACATTAAATTTAATTTCTATAAGTTATTATTTTCTCTAGAAAATTTGATGCTTTGCTTTGGTTGAGGATTTGCCTGCATTATCCCCAAACTGTATTCATAAATTTGTTATAGTAAACTATAGATCCCTTGAGAACTGTAAAAGTATAGTAATAGTTTACTTCCATGCATAAGTTGTTGTCTAAGGAAATCTTTATAGGCATTAAATAATGTAAATTAAGATTAATGTGGTTATCTTAATATAAAACCTTAGTTAAAATAATGTAAACTAATTTTTGCCAGTGCAGCCTACACAAAACTTATTTCTTTACACTTGTCTAATATGGACTTTAAATATTTCTGGTCAAAGGGTGGTAAACTTCTGTCATGTAGCATTCATTCATATAGTGCCTTTTTTGGGAACTTTGGATCTTTTCGGTTCTATGTACATTGGTTTATATTTTTGTTTTATTACAATCACAATTTATAAGATCTGTATTTGAACTAATGTAACAGTTGTCTTTATTTTGTAGAAAACATGACTAATTTTAAATAAATGATTTTTGAAAAAATAATAGTTAACTTGATTCTGCGATGTAGTATATCCTTATAAACACATGTCCCTAGAAAAGTTTACGGTGATTCACCTTTATTCACTCAAAAGACTAGAGATGGAGGCTTTCCCTCTAAAATCTTCACTCATTTTGATATTAATTTTATATTCAGGTTCTTGGTAGTTTTCTATATATACTATTATTGTAATAGGTCACGGATAGCCAATTTATAAGAAATTTTCATACAATGAGCCCTCATACTTTACTAGAAAATACTGTTTAGCAGTAAGTCTGGCCTTTCCATCCAGTCTCTGGCCATTTATTTCACTACTGTGGAAAACTATTTGTTTTTCAATTTCAGATTTCCGCAGCTAAATAATAGTTTAATTTTTATTTGAAGTAGATAAACACATTGCCATGTATCACTAGACTTTATAATATGTATGAATATAAATGTATGAATTGATTTTTAAATTATTTTTAAAATTCGTTAAAATTGAAAACAATAAAAATGTGATTCAGAAGACATCAGAGGAATGATATGTTTGTTATGTATTTATGTGCATATTTAACAAAAAGAAATGTATATATCAGAACTTTCATAAAGGTACCTGCCCCCTCTGTTTAATGCTCTGAGCTAGAAGCAGTGGGATTCTGAGTAGGACAAGACTATTTTCACCCCTATCCAAAGTTTTTTAGATAATGAATTATCGAAAAAGATGGTCCCGTTACACAGACCCAAGAATAGAATTAGAGTGAGGTGTCATTCTATTTTTTTATGAAAATTTCACGTTTTTTGGCTTTTTAAAGTGGTAACTAGGTGTAGAGCATTTTTATGTATGATTGAAACTTGAGAACTTTGAGCTAAATGGTGTGTTATTCTATAGAAATCTTATTTTTGGACAATCCCATGTGTACAGCTTAATCTTGTAATTTTTTGTGATGTTGCTGGTTTGCCCCTTTGAAGCTTAACATCAGAGATGATGTGGTGAAAATTACAATCGATTGGAACAAGCTCCAGAGCCTCTCGGCATTCCAGCCTGCTTTGCTCTTTAGTGCACTTGAACAACACGTTTTATATTTACAGGTAAATTTCGTGTTAAAAATGTTAACTCGATATTGAGACTAGAAATTAATTGTAGTTAAATTGTAAGCTGTAGTATTTGTTAGCTCTATCTTAACACTGTATTAATAGTGGTATTAATAAAAGGTTACTTTGGCCAGATTGGATCCAAATCTGTTAATTTACATAGTGATCAGGACAATTACAGGAATATAGCCCAATAGGCTGATGTGGATGTGAAGATTGAAAATGCAGTTCTATTCTAGACTTGCACTGAAAATTCAATACAGTTGCATCTATGGTAGGTTATAATTAAGCAATAAGACACGGCAGGTGTGTGTCATGCTATGATAATGATTCCATGCCTTGGGTGAGTTTGGAGGCTCATGGAGTGCTTTCAGTGGTTCAAGAAGTGGCATTATCCCAGCATGACACATCCTGGAGTGTCTATTGCAATTAAACAGTTTCAGCATAGTTTTTAAAAAGAAAGTAATTTCTGTGACATTAATGTCTCATATTAGTAAGTAGCCAGTCACTATTTTATCGTCTTTTTCTTGAGTTTGAAATAATTCATCCTTTATATTAAGTTAACACTGAATTGTTAATTTATAATAGTATTGTTATATTTTTTAGTATTTCAGTTCAATAACTGAACAGTATTATCACCTTGCTAGTTTCCAGTTGAACATCTTTGCAGTTACAATTGATGCAAGTTTGCAGTTTATCTCTAATCAAAGTATAAAATATGAAGTGTCGAAAAGTTTACTTCTATTAAGATGTTACAAGGATTCAGAAGAGTATTTGGTATAGCAAATAATGGAAGCAAAATTGTACGTATGAAATAATTGGAACACTGACAAGTGTTGGTGTGTTTTGATTAATGGAGTAGACATTTAATTTTCAGTCCTCTATTCAGTGACTTTATGGGAAATTTTAACTCTGTTTCATGTTAAAAGTAATAGTTAACCGTAGTTTTAAAGGGCGGAAGCAATGAGCTATAGGACTCAATTGAGGCCTAATTGTGGATGGGTCTGGGCGGGGGGGAATGGGTAGTATAATTTACATTATACAACAGGGTTTTTTCCCCCTCTAGTATGGTGATAGGCATCTACCTCTTTTCAGCTATGGCTCTTGTTCGTTTTCTTTTTAAAAATTTAATTTCATGACCCAAGAAGATATCTTGCCATGTCAGGAGAAGCTTGAGTGTTCACTCAGCATAACACCTATATATTTCATGTCTATACTCTCTCATTTACTTCGGCCAACTGCAGTTTCAAGTGGAGAATCTCCAGTGATATAGTGATAATACAGGGCTTTGCTTAGTGAGAGCACTGGCTCTCGTGTTAAGGAGGAAAAATACTAAGCCTTAGTATTCTGAGGAGGCATTTGAATGACATGTTAATTAAGTGGCATTGGTGCCAGAGGCTGAGGCTTTGATTTGGCACAAAATAAAAGATGAGTGACAGAATGATTCCCTCAAAGAAAATTTTAAATTTCCTCAGGTTTTCTTTTTCTTCTTTCCTTTCCTTTTTTTTTTTTAAACAGATTTATAGCAAATGATATTGGTCACAATAGCAGAGGACAGCACAAACACTTACATGTGCTCAGATCTATGTATAATGTGCCAACCTTTTAAATTTAGTTAATTGATATTGAATATTGCCTCTACTTAGCAGAAATTTATATAAATATGGTAAATATGTGATTAATTTTGATCAGTTTGAACCTCAGCAGATGGAATTGTGTTCTCAGCCTTTTTTAGCAAAACTTCAGCCTCTGATTAAAGAGGAGAATACAACTGTTGTTGAAGAAATAGGAAAAACAGAAACAGGGAACAAGAATGAAGTAAATGCCAAATTTCCCATTGGCGACCTACAGGAGGAAGAAAAGCACAAAGATTGTGATTTGGGAGATGTGAAAAAGACACAGATCCATTTTGATCCAGAAGTAGTTCAAATAAAGGCTGGAAAAGCAGAAGTAAGAAGTTGGGTTTTGGGGGGTGGGTGGAGTATTTTTTTTAATCTTACTGTGTTTGAATTAAGACACACATGCTTATTGTTTGTAGATTGACAGACGAATATCTGCATTTATTGAAAGAAAGCAAGCTGAAATCAATGAAAACAACGTCAGGGAATTTTGCAATGTTATTGATTGTAATCAAGGTAACTACCTAGAAGAAGTTAATTTTTGTAGGATTTTAATGATCTTTCATTTGTTTTTTAAAATGAATAACATTAAGAACACAGTTTTTAATTATTTCACAGGTTTATTTGGAAACTAAGACAGCAGTATTTCCTTCTGTTTAATAATACAAAATGGTTTTCATCTTGGTTATCCAAAAATCAAATAAATGCTAACGTGAAAAGGCAAATGTTTACCACAGGTGTAAAGATTGTTTTAAAGTTCCTTCAGGAAATGAAGATAAAGTGTGGGTGGTAGGGTGTCTCAGTCTCATTAGTAAGAAGGTCTAAGCTATATAAATTTCAAGTCTCTAAAGGTATTTATGAAATTATGATACTAATACATGAAGTGAACTTAGTAAAGTTAATACTCCTCAAGAGGGAGCAGTTTTCTCACTACTCCTTAGCTGTTTGAAATGTTTTATGTCATGATAAAACCAATTTGTCAACAAGACTATGGTGTCTTATGCTTTTTTCCTTTCTCTCATAGTGCATACATTTGCTGTTTTTCATCAGATTCTCCTTTCCTCTCCACATGATTTTATAGTATATTTACAGATCTGCAGGTATGCTGCAGAATACAAAATTGCAAAGCACTAGCATAGATCATAGTCAGGCATCATAGTAATAATCAGAACAAGTAGTTCTTAGAAAAAATTATGGAGAAGAGTTCCTAATTGGAATGAACATTTTTCTTGTTGCCTCTAATATCTTGTGGCTAATTATTATGAACACAATTTTCAGATGAACCTAGAATTGACTCGTATCACATTGGTACACTGATTCTCTTAATAATGAAATAATACAGGCTCAAGGTGGGTCCTAAATGCAGCCTTTTCTACTATTAACATTATACATACGTATCTCTAGATTTGGTATATTTTACTGTTAGCTTTTCAGGACAGGTTCAGCAGTGGCAAAGTCTCAGGTACTACAATCCAACTGCAAGCTACCCATGAGAAAGCGTTTGTTGAAGGAGCAAGCACATGTATCACTAATGTTATTCCTCTGTTCTCCCTGCTAACTCTATTATTATAAACCACCAGGGGATAGAAATTGACAAGAATTGAAATGCTCAGCAGGATTCCTTAGCCCATTCAATCCCTTGCTGGCTCCAAACAGTGTTGGGAAGAATTGCTGTGGAGAGTGACTAGCACTTATACATTCACTATCTTCACACCATGCTGAATTTTTCTCTAATGGGTCAGTTAATCTATATATTTGGAATATAGTTCTGGAATGGATGATAGCTTCTTTTTTTAACCCTTAGCCCCATGAAATGGTAGAAAGAGAATGGAGAGGTGATGGCCATTTAAACATATTTTCAGGTGTTTCAAAAAGAAAAGAAAAAGAAAATGACTCTAGTATCTATATATAAAAGATAGGTGGGTTTGGAATTTTATTCACAGTTTGATGTGTCAGCAGAACTATCTTAAGGAAACAGACTGAAAAAAATCAGATGTATTGTAATGTGTTAGTGAGTTCCTTTTAATACCTCTCAATTGACCAAAATATAAACAATGGGTTTTTTAAAAAATCAAATTCCCTAGGGAAAAAAAGAATTTTCCTTCATTATCTTTTACCATCCATTTTTATTACAAAATAATTAAGGGGAGTCTTTTAGGAAATTTACTGCAATGCATGGTTTTACTTAATGTCATTTTAAAGATTATTTTATAATATTTGAATTGTTTATATATTATGTTAATATCATTCCAACTTTCTCCCTTGGTTTATGATTTATTTGTTGATATATAACTTGCAAGAAACTATACTTTTCAGCTTAGAAAAAATTTGGAACAAAATTTCACATGGTATTATTTTTAAAATTGCGTTTTTTGAAAGGGGCAGTCTGGAAAGAGATAGATAGCTTTTGTGATAAGGGATTTTTTTTAGATGAGCACTGGAAATCTAGGAAAAGTATAAAAGTATGTGTTGTAGGTTTCAAGGTCTTTTTTGTGTGGCGTTCTGAAATAAAAATGTGTTAAAGGCATAATACTTTATATTACATGTTCACTAATATGATCAGTAATATGAAAAATGCTGTATTTTTTAAAAAGATATTTTAGTAAAAATACTGAGTTTTGTTTATTTCTATGTCTCTTTAGCTTAGAAATTTTAACTCTCTATAATATATAAATTATTTTCTCCAAAGGCCCAGATGGTTTTTAGGGATATTGGTATTCATTAAAAATTAAATTATGCCACCAAATGTTGAGGACTTTTCTATATATAAATCTGGAAATAGGTAACATTAGATATAAGTTTTAGAGAGTAAAGATAACTAAATTTTATCCTGTGCATGATAGTAATTTAATTACTGTTATTTAAAATGATATTCTCTGATTATGAGTAATATGTTAATATGTATTACTGAAGGGTTATCAAAATATCATACATTTGAAGTTAAGAATATATTTAAACTTATACTCATCTGAATTCTCCTTAGAAAATAGTTGTGCGAGAACCGATGCCGTTTTTACTCCCTACCCTGGGTTTAAAAGTCATGTAAAAGGTAAGTATCCATTATATAATATCTTCATCACTGTCAGAAACTTATTCTAGATTATAAGCAAAATGGAATAGAAATCACTTTCCTATCTAAATTTTATTTATTTTAAAACAAATCAAAAACTCTTGCCTTTCTTTGTACTTGGGTTTGTGGTTATGAAAAGAACATCAAATACTGTTAAGGAGAGAGACTTTCTGATTTTTGAAATGTAAATTTAATAGGCTCAAAAGTTTCTTAATTTAGTTTCTAGAGTTGTGAATACATATGGACCACAGACTAGACCTGAAGGAATTCAAGGGTCAGGTCATAAACCTAACAGCATGCTCCGCGATTGTGGTAATCAGGCTGTAGAAGAACGACTACAAAACATTGAGGCTCACTTGCGATTGCAGACAGGTAAGCAGAGTGCTGGGCAGTGTCCTGTAATATATCTTTGCAAGTGGTTAAAGAAATTCCGATTCACTTAGTCGCCAGGTTTTCATTGAGCAGCTGTCATGTACGAAAAACATTGTTCTGATTGGTACAAAAATGAAGAAAGCCTAGTCCCTGCTTTCAAGGAATTTACAGTTCATGTGTTTACGCCCTTCTTCCTCCTCTTACACTTCTCAACAATATCCTGACTCTCTCAGTTTATTAAAGTCATAGCTGAAAACTAATGTAGTTTTTTTCCTGCCATTAACTTCATAACCATGACCATCTCTCACTCGTATCCCCCACTGTGCTGGTAAAAAGTATTAATAAGTGTAACCCTAGCTCTTTAAGATCTTCCAGTGAGGATAAGCATATAAATAAATAAGTGCCATTGGGGACTAACATTTATTAAGTGACTGACTAAATCCTAAGTGCCAGTCACTCTGAAGGTATTATACATATATCAACTCACTATTTAACAGCACCCTTGTGAGATGTTGGTACTGTAATCATTGTCAGATAAAGGAACTGAAGTTTTCAGAGCAGCATGCCCAAGGTGGTAAGTGGTAACTAGAAATCAAACTTAGATCTTAACTGGCTGCAAAGCCTCAGTCTCCCTCCCGATTTAGTCACCAGATCCTGTTGATTTTATCTTCTAAATATCTGCAAAAAGCACAGAGGCATAAAATATGGTTCAGGGAATTTCTGAGTCCAGTCTATCTGGTGTATTTGTGGATGAAGGGAGAAGATGATAAGAGAATGAGTAAATCTTTGAGGATAGTAAGAGACTAGCATTAAAATTAACTCCCTTTCTCAGAACTAGATGCATTTACAGTACAAACTGTATAACAGGATTGACTGGTTTATTAAATCTAATAGTGTCAAGTAGTTAATTTTGAAAAGTATCTGTTGAATGCCTACTATACACCAAGCACTGTTTTAGACAGGAGGGACACTGAGATGTAGTCACAGTTTCTGGCGTCAAGGACTTTATAATCTGTTTGGGAGAAAGATTAATAGCAAAGGGGGATGTTAAAGGGGCTGTGAGGGAAGGGTATGGTGGGGCACAAGGAGCCTCCATGTGAAGAGATTCAGGCAGTGCTTTGTTGACCCAGGGAAGCTTGAAATGGTTCTTGAAAGGTAGGGAGGTGAGGCAGAGGATGTTCTAGGTAAAGGGAGCAGCAAGAGCAAAGTCAGGTGAGTAAGTTATTCATTTTACTTTATTCGAAAGCAAGAACAACCAAGATCCTAAACTTTAAAAATTCTCAAAAAAATCCCCCCATATTTCTAGAGTTTTTATATTTAACAAGTTGATACTTTTGATATGAAAATTTATCCATATTCTTTAATTGCGTAACGATTGTTTAATCATGTATTTGTTCATTCAGTAAATATTGAGCACCTGTTCAGTCTATGCACTGATGCTTCCTAGGTTTGTGTAGTGTACAACCTGCACAGCCATACCCAATGAACGAAACATAAAGTTCTGCCCTCTAAGAGCTTACATTAGAGTGGAGAAACAGGCCATAAATAAGCAAAATACACAGAATGTTGGGGTAGTAATGGTTTGGAGAAAAATAAGGGAAAAAAGATAGGGAGGGAGTGCTAGGTAGGGGGAAGTGGTAGTACTGGTATTTTTTAAAGTGTGGTCAGAGAAGGCCTTACCGATATGGTAACTTTTGAGCCAAGACCTGAAGTTGGCAAGTGCAAGCCTTGTGAATACAGAGGTAGAGAGAATCACAAGTGCTAAAGTTGTAAGAGTACTTGGCCTAGTTGAATAACAGAAAAAGGGCTGAAATGGTATGAATGTGGGGAGAATGTCCAAATTGTATAGGATCTTGTAGACTATTGTAAAGGCTTTGGTTTTTAATCTGAGTGAAATGTGAAGGTGTGGGAAGGTTTTGAGCAGAGAACTAACACTATATGAATTGCATTTTAGAAGGGTTGCTGGCAGCTGTGTTGCGAACAGACTTTATGTGTGCAAGGCAGAAACAAGAAGACCAGTTTGGAGGTTGTGATAATCCAGGGAGAGGTGATGGTGGTCTAGACCAGAATGTTTACATTGGAGGTGCTAAGAAATGGAAGGATTTGGGATATAATCATAATCTTGAAATTTGAGTAACCTTAATTTTACCATACCCCTGCCTAGAAAGTTTGTTAGTTAAGAATTATGGTATTTTAAAGGAACCTCCGTACTGTTCTCCATAGTGGCTGTATCAATTTACATTCCCACCAACAGTGCAAGAGGGTTCCCTTTTCTCCACACCCTCTCCAGCATTTATTGTTTGTAGATTTTTTGATGATGGCCATTCTGACTGGTGTGAGGTGATACCTCATTGCAGTTTTGATTTGCATTTCTCTAAAGATTAGTGATGTTGAGCATCCTTTCTACCATATGACCCAGCAATCCCACTACTGGGCATAAACCCTGAGAAAACCATAATTCAAAAAGAGACATGTACCACAATGTTCATGGCAGCTCTATTTACAATAGCCAGGACATGGAAGCAACCTAAGTGTTCATCGACAGATGAATGGATAAAGAAAATGTGGCACATATATACAATGGAATATTAGCCATAAAAAGAAATGAAATTGAGTTATTTGTAGTGAGGTAGATGGACCTAGAGTCTGTCATACAGAGTGAAGTAAGTCAGAAAGAGAAATACAAATACTGTATGCTAACACGTATATACGGAATCTAAAAAAAAAAAATGGTTCTGATGAACCTAGGGGCAGGACAGGAATAAAGACGCAGACATAGAGAATGGACTTGAGGACACGGAGAGGGGGAAGGGTAAGCTGGGACGAAGTGAGAGAGTGGCATGGACTTATATACACTACCAAATGTGAAATGGATAGCTAGTGGCAAGCAGCCACAGAGCGCAGGGAGATGAGCTCGGTGCTTTGTGTCCACCTGGAGGGGTGGGATAGGGAGGGTGGGAGGGAGACGCAAGAGGGAGGAGATATGGGGATATATGTATACGTATAGGTGATTCATTTTGTTATACAGCAGAAACTAACACAACATTTTAAAGCAGTTATACTCCAATAAAGATGTTAAAAAAATTATGGTAAAGCTCCTTTTAAATGGTCTTCTGGGTTAAAGGAGAAAATATGGCATGTAAGGAGAAGTATAAATTGAAGAAAATGATATGACATATTACAGCCACTGAATTGAATTGTCAGTTGTCACTATGCATTTTCCTCCTCTTAAACAACTGTCAGAGTCTGTCAGAGATACAAGTTGTTCTATACAGGAACTATTCAATGTCTTGTAAAATGAATTTAACATAAAACAAAATGCCTAGCAACATAGGAAGCATAAATGGGGCTTGGGGAGAAGTGTAGTATAATAATATATCCCATAGAGTATATTATGAAAATGTTTGCTAAAGATTTCATTCTGTCTTACTCTTGTTAACTTATTTTCTTAAGTTTAAATAATTCCCATTCTTTTGCATAAGTGTCTTTGAATGGTATTTTAAGAATAAAAATTGTAAGAAGAAAGAATTATCCATAGTATCTCAGAATTTTTTTAAATGTATTTAGGTGGTCCGGTGCCAAGAGACATTTATCAGAGAATTAAAAAACTTGAGGACAGAATCCTTGAATTGGAAGGCATTTCTCCTGAATATTTTCAATCTGTAGTAAGTATAAGTGTCTGTAAGAAATAAATGTTATTTTAGGATTCATTATCCCATAATTCACTCATCGATCTGCTGTGTGCAAAACACTGTTTTAATAGTTCAGTGATGAATGAACGTAGTTCTGAGTAAAGAGTTACCTCGTTCTTTAAAGATTGTGATTTTGAATATTGTATTATAGACTCAATTTTTTTTAAAGGGTTACTTTTATGGTACATTACCCAAATTCTCAAACTTAAGCCATTTTTGTGGCATAATAAATCAGCCTGAATAGTGGTGAGTCCTGTCACTCTGAACTTTCTATCTTGTAAAACAAAGACTCCCTCTGAAACCTTGTTCTCTGTTGTCCCTTCTGTCTCTCTAATCTCTCACTCTCTACAGACTCCTTCCCTCAGCTCATACACGTTTACATTTCTCCCCCATACGAAACAAACACACACCTCAATCTGCCACCCTACCTTTTTCTTTACCCTAACCACTAGACTTTCTGAAAGACTAGTCTATATTTGTTTAATTTCTCAATTCTAGCATTTATTTATTCATTCATTCTTATCCCTTTTACCAAGGACAGTAGAAAACAATTTGTGCTGATAAGCATCTTCTTTGTCATATCAGCATGTTTCAGACCAGCCATTCTGAGCTCCTTGTGTTAATTTCCTCAGTCTTCTGGGGTGATTGTACATAACAACTGCCTTTTCTGGGGCTTAGTGTTTGTTTGTTTGTTTTAAAGCAATGCCATATTAGAAAGAACTAAAGTAAAAGTGAACAAAATTTTAAATTTACTAAATTTTTAATAAAATTTACTGAAACTCCTGTTTCTGAAATATTATGTAAGATAGCTCAGTTAGCATGGATCATTATAAGTCACTGGTGAAAGTGCGCTTAGAATTATTTTAGGAATAACAGCAATCTTTCCAGTTTCAAATTGGTATTAGAGTAAGGTACAAAGGTAGGAATATTTCCAGATGAAGAAGGCAAGTTGAATAACCAAAGTGAGTAGTGAATCTTAAAGCTCAATAATTTAGAGACGTTTAGTGATTTACTTCCCTCAAATATAAAATGATGTCTATTAAAGTACTGAGGGGTGAAGCAAGGATTAAATGAGATAATACCAGTCAAGCACCTAGGCTGCTGTCTAGCACATGATAAAACCTCAGTAAATATTGGCATTTATCTAATTTTAGAAACCATCTATGAAGTAGCTGTATAAACATGGATAAGTCATACAATTACAATATATCTTTAATTTTAGAAGACTTGTTGGTTGTTTTACATAATTACAAAGGTCTTTCCACTTTTAGAATTATTCATAGTATCTTCCTAGAAAACTTCTTAGAGATTGTATGCCTTTTCCTACAACAATATACCATAAGTTTTTCCCATTCAAGGTGCCTTCATTAAGAAATCCCTAGGCAGGTTATTTTTTCTCGTTCAATTTCATACCTTGTTAATATAATTCTTGTTAACAGTAGAACTGATCTTATAAGAGAGTATCGTAGTATTAGATGCCTCAAGTGAGATCTTGCCCCATCATTTATCTTTTCTCTCTGATTCTGATTTTAAAAGCTTAACATACACCTATTACTAAATTTAGTTAACAAAAGAACAAGCCCTTTAAATCATAATCTTATTTTGGGGGATCCTTTTTACACAGGATTCAATGTTTAGAATGTTTGATTAAGGAGGTAGAAGTAGATTGTAGAGGACCTTAAATGCTGTGCCCAGAAGTTTAAAGTTTAAATGCTATTGAAATCATTTGAGCAGGGAAGGGACTTGTGCAAGTGATACCTAAAGATTTATCTATTACTGTTCTGGGAAATATATGAAAAGGGAGAGACTGAAAATAAGGAGACAGTATTATACTAGTTTAGATGTGAACTGAGATCCTGAAACAAGGACATGAGAGTGAGAATAGAAAGGATTAGTGCCATAGACAGTAGGAAAGAAAGGTTGGCAAATATTGATAATTGATTGAATATGGAAAGAGACATGGAGCAAGAATGAGTCCAGTTTCTGGTTGGAAAAATGATACCATCATTGGTAGAAATAAAATCTGGAGAGAGAGATTTTTGGGTGAAATGTGAACTTAGAGTCATAGCAGGCTATGCAGATAGAAATATCGGGTAAGCTTTTCAAAATGTAGGACTTACACTTGAGATAGTTGGGAGAGACAGTGTAGAGGTGAGAACATAGAATTGGTAAGAACACTGAGACTTTCAGAGGCCTAAGGTCTGAAACTAACTTCAGGGGCAGGAAGTGTGATAAATGTAAACAGGATTGGCATGGATGTGTTGGGTTGTCGTATCTGTAACAAAACTAGTGCTTTAAAAGAATAGTTCCAAATATATTAAACAATCTATATTTGATTAGAAGGATCACTTCTGGATTAGTATCGGAAATGACATACACAAATTAATACTAAGCAACAAGCACAAAACACTGACAATGGTTTAAACATTCAGATTGACTCTGTCCTTAAGGCCTATGAATATGTATGGTACATATTCAGACCCAAAGGCAAAGATTTCATACCCACCCTTCCATAACAGATGAATGTGCCATCTCTAGGAGCTGCGCTTCTCGCTCAGAATGGAGCCAGCTCTAGGATTGTCCTTGCGCGTGAGAGGAGATGAACACACACCCTGCAGACGACATAGCACATTATTCACCGCTCTTACCTTTCTCTTGCTGGGAGTACATGCATGGCAATTGCATAGTTTTACGTATCTATTCCTCAGAAGTCTACGGAAAAGACTAGATATGTAGCTTCTAAAGTTAGAAAGTAAGGGAAGATTGAGCCTATTAAATTTCCTAAGGATTGAACTTTTGTTAGAAATTGAATTTATGAAAAGTTTTTAACTGAAATGTGTCTAATCCAGGTTCACATGTAGATGAATTCTAAACACAGTTGGATAGAGATTATCTTGGGTAACCTTGAAGCACAGCATATGAAAAGAGAAACATTAACAGAGAAAAGATATAAATTGTATTTTGTTCCTAAAAAAAACCTAGATTATGTAAAGTTCTTTTCATTTATGAAACAGACATAAAATTCAAAAAAAAGTTAATGTATGTAAAGCACGAATTACAACAAAGTTAGTATTTGTTGCACGTTTTAAGATCTTTACCCATCACATTCAACATGGAAAAATTTGAATGTGGTAATGTTTTAAAAATTTTAAGGGCATTGCTTAACATACCATTTAAAAGATACAATTTTATGAGTATTTCCAGAGAATTACTTACTGATTTTAAATTATGATCCTTGAAAACAGTAAGTGTAATGTTCTTCACAGGTATATTTCCACAGCACTTTGTTCATTTTATAGCACTTATGACTTATATGTTTACACATCTATTTTTCACACTATGTTTTCAGCCTCTGAAGGGCAGGAACTGTGTCTTGTTCATCTTTGAACACAGAGTGTAGTAGGCATGGAATAAATGTGCGAATGAATGGATAGGACCTGGCTGATAGTTAATTACTGGACTTTTAAAGTATGTTAACTTTGTTCGAAAGCACTGACTAGGTGGAATCTTAACTCTAGTCTGTAATGGTTAAGTCCCGGTTCTAAAGGGAAGCGTGGGAAGAAGGAGCCCTGAAGGCCACGTGAGCTTCATGCATGCAGGCCGTTTACACGTGAAGGTCATGGTGGGCCTGTAGCGTGAGGTGAACAAGTGGGTCTGGCTGGAAAATTAAATTGCAAACACATTTTGGAGGGCCTTGAAGGTCACATTAACCTGTTTGTAATTCCAGTGTCATTGGGGCACAGTTAAGTCTTTGCGAAAGAAACCTAGAATGGGTTTCTGTCTGGTGACATTGTGAAGTTGTGAGTTGGAGAGAGTTCGGAGTCAAAGAAAGTAGTTTAGGAAACATGTCATTGTCCATACCAGGGAGAAATGAAGGTCTAATCAGGGCAGTGGGACTAGAAGGGAAGAAACATTTAAGGCACTCCATCTGTAACCCTTAGCAATTGGTTACCCTTTAAAACTGATTAGAAGTAAGGAAGGGGGTTGGTCATGAAAAAGGCCTCCTTACCACTGAGTTTTCTTAGAGCATGGGTTTTCTGAACCTCATGTATGTGTTTAATCACCTTCTCTTTGGGACACAGGCATTATAAATGTAGCTATAAATTACCTGCTAACTTAAAATAGTGGGAGAGTAGAGACAATTTTTAATTATCTCTGTCCAGCTGTTTAGTGTGTTGTGCTCTCAAATATTTTCTCTCAGGTACCAAGACTTGTTAAAATTTCTGCCTTTTACATTGAGATTTCCTTGTACCCAAACAGAATAAATGTTAAAGCTGGTCCAGTGTATCCACAACAGATATGTTTCTAAGTGTTCAGCGTGTTGAAATATTCTGCTCAGACCTAAAATAAGCCCCCAAAGGCCGCACTGTACTGTTTTTAAGTCATTGAACCACTGATGTCCTTGTTGTGATACTTTTCACTTTGGTTTCATGATATATTAATAATCTGATTGCTCAATGACATGGAAACTGTCCATATTTTACAGATTAAGCTGTTAGGAAAACAAGGGGAAGTATATTTTCATCAGGGTGTAAAAAACCACCTTGTGGGAAGGTAGGCGACTGAGTAGTGACCAAATTAATCATTAAGCCCTTACCTGCCCATAGGCCCCACCACAGGTATCCAGCTCAGTTTGGCACAGGAAGGAGCATGTTTATATAGGCACTTTCTTCCCCATATTTAATAATTCCAACACTTAACTGATTTCCCACTTATTATAAACTACTGATAAGAGGCATACCTCAGTATTCTTTGAAAATAGCTTTTGACACAAAGGAAAATCAGGATTTTTACTTTCTCTTGTAAATCACAGTGGTCACAAATGTTCAAGAGAAAATTTTGCCACCTATGTTGACAGTTTCTTTGTCAGATGTACTAATACACTAATTTGCCATTCAAGAGCTTGTGGTTCTGTGAAACTAAGAACAAAGTCTAGAAATAATTCATTAGGTCAGGGTTTAAAAAACACACAGCAGTGTGTTGGTGAGAATGTTATCAGCTTCAAGTAATAGAAGTTTATACTCAAACTGGTTCTAACAGTATGGAAATAATCTTATAAAATGTGAAGCTCAGCAGAATGCAGTCTTCAGGGTAAATTGATTTACTGGGCTAAATCATGATTGTCAAAGAACTGAGCTCTTTCCCCTCTCAGCTCTGTTTGGTGTTGGCTCTTTCCCCAGGCAGATGGCAAGATAGCTACAGTGCTTTCTGGTGTCCTAACCAGATAACAGCAGTGTCCAGAAGAACTGCCTCCTTTGAGGGCTTTCTCTTAGAAGTGAGGAAGTTTCTTCCAGAAGTTCTCCCCTTAATCCCCAGCTGACTCTCCTTAATTATTGGCCAGAATTGGGCCCATGCCCATTTTGGTCACTGACAAGACCAGTGGGGTGGAATCAGTATTCCTCTGAGTCACATAGAGGAACAGTAGACAGCTGCTCACTTAGACAACCACAGTGTCCCTTATAGTCAATCAAGGGTGTGTGTGTATGTGTGTGTTTTCACCCCTTTGCCTGGTATTCTAAATTCTGTTTCCCTCTGTCTATTGCTGCTTCACTTGTTCAATATCCTGGGATAGAAATGTTAAAGAAAGGAAACTAAGTAGGAAATCCACAGAGCACCTCTTTCCACAATCACTCAGCCTCATTAGAAGCTGGGAATTAATGGGTAAGTGTGTGTAGTCAGGGACAAGCATGTTGCTGTGATGTTACTATTGTATACTTTTAATACCATCTCTGGAGGGTAACTTCCAAAGTAGAAAAAGGCAGATATTAGTTACAGATAGTGCTAGGTGACTTTGTGGGCTTTATTTCTGCCAGGGTTCTCCTTATTTTGTTCACTATTCTATAATGGAAAATTGTTTAGATTTTCTAAGCATTGATTACTTATTATTTTTTTACTTTTAATCTAGCACTTTTCTGGAAAAAGAAGAAAAGTTCAACCACCTCAAGTAAGTTACTACATTTTTATTTTGTTTCTGAAATAGTTTGATTGGTTTTATACCTTTCTTATTAATAAAAGTTTCTACTGTGGTTGTGGACTTGTTTGTGGATTTAAGGACTGAAAAAAAAAAGAGCAACATAAATTAATGTGTTGAATTAGAGAAATAATTTTAAGCGTGTGGAATGACTCAGATGGGCCAAATAAGTATTAAAATCTATCCAGATGTTAATTGTAGAAGAAAATATCAGTTACAAAATGCTGAAAAATAATAAATGCTCAAGTAATTTAAATCTCATCCCTTCCCTTCTGCCCCATTTTTTGATTGGGATGTTTGTTTTTTGCTGTTGAGTTGTGAGAGCTGTTTATGTATTTTGAATATTAATCCCTTATCAGTCATATCATTTGCAAATATTTTCTCCCATTCAGTAGGTCTTTTCATTTAGTTGATGGTTTCCTTTTCTGTGCAAAAGCTTTTAAGTTTAATAGAGCCTTATTTGTTTATTTTTGCTTTTATTTCCTTTGTTTTAGGAGACAGATCCAAAAAATTATTGCTGTGATTTATATCAGAATGTTCCACCTATGTTTTCCTCTAAAAGTTGTATGGTTTCCAGTCTTACATTTAGGTCTTTAATACATTTGGAGTTTATTTTTGTATATGGTGTTAGAGAATGTCCTAATTTCATTCTTTTACATGTATCTGTCCAATTTTCCCAGCACTACTTATCAAAGAGGCTGTCTTTTCTCCATTGTATAATCTTGCCTCCTTTGTTGTAGATTAATTGACCATAGGTGTGTGGGTTTATTTCTGGGCTTTCTATTCTGTTCCACTGATCTATGTGTCTGTTTTTTGCGCCAGTACTATACTGTTTTGATTACTGTAGCTTTGTAGTACAGTCTGAAGTCATAGAGCCTGATTTCTCCAGCTTTGTTGTTTGGCTGTTCAGTCTTTTGTGGTTTCATACAAATTTTAAGATTATTCATTTTAGTTCTGTGAAAAATGCCATTGGTATTTTGATAGGGATTGCATTGAATCTGTAGATTGCCTTGTAATATGGTCTTTTAGCAATATTAATTCTTTCAATCCATGAACACGGTATATCTTTCCATCTATGTTGTTTTCAGTTCCTTTCATCAGTGTCTTATAGTTTTCTTAAGTACAAGTCTTTTACCTCCTTAGGTAGGTTTATTCCTAGGTATTTTCTTCTTTTTGATGGAATTGTTTCCTTAATTTCTTTCTAATAATTCATTGTTAATATGTAGAATTCAACAGATTTATATATATTAGTTTTGTATCCTGCAACTTTACCAAATTCATTGATTAGCTCTACTAGTTTTTTGGTGGCACCCATAGGATTTTCTGTGTATAGTGTCATGTCATCTGCAAACAGTGACAATTTTACTTCTTCCTTTCCACTTTGGATTCCTTTTCTTTCTTTCTTTTTTCTTTTTTCTTTTTTTTTTTGCTGTGACTAGGAGTTACAATACTATGTTGAATAAAAGTGGTGAGAGTGGACATCCTTTTATCTTAGAGGAAATGCTTTCAGCTTTTCACCATTGAGTATGATGTTAGTTGCAGGCTTGTCATATATGACCTTCATTATGTTGAGGTATGTTCCCTTTATGCCCACTTTCTGGAGAGTTTTTATCATAAATGTTGAATTTTGTCAAAAGGTTTTTCTGCATCTATTGAGATGTTCATATGGTTTTTATTCAGTTTGTTAATGTGTATCACATTGATTTGCAGATATTGACAAATGCTTGCGTCTCTAGGATAAATCCCACTTGATCATGGTATATGATCCTTTTAATATATTGTTGAATTTGGTTTGCCAGTATTTTGTTCAGGATTTTTGTATCTGTGTTCATCAGTGATATTCGCCTGTAATTTTCTTTTTTTGTAGTATCTTTGTCTGGTTTTGGTATCAGGGTGATGATGGCCTTGTAGAATGAGTTTGGAAGTTCTGCAGTTATTTGGAGTAGTTTAAGAAGGATAGGTGTTAATTCTCTAAATGTTTAGTAAAATTCACCTCTGAGGCCATCTTGTCCTGGATTTTTGTTGTTGGGGATTTTTAAAATTACTGATTCAATTTCATTACTGGTAATTGGTCTGTTGATATTGGTACTATTTCTTCTGGGTTCAGTATTGGGAAATTGTACATTTCTAGGAATTTGTCCATTTTGGCATATAGTTTTTCATAGTAGTCTCTTATGATTCTTTGTATTTCTGTGGCGTTGGCTGTAACTTCTCCTTTTCCATTTCTGATTTTATTGATTGGGCCCTCTTTTCTCTTGATGAGTCTAGCTAAAGGTTTACCTATTTTATTGATTTTTTTGGTTTGTTTCTATTTTATTTATTTCTACTCTGATCTTTATGATTTATTTCCTTCTACTAACTTTGAGTTTTGTTTGTTCTTTTTCTAGTTGCTATAGATGTAAGGTTTAGGTTGTTTATTTGAGGTTTTTGTTTCCTGAGATAACCTTGTATTGCTGTAGATTTCCCTCTTAGAACTGATTTTGCTGTATTCCACAGATTTTGGAATGTTGTATTTTCGTTATCATTTGTCGGCAGGTATTTTTTTTTATTTCCTCTTTGATTTCTTCAGTGATCCATTGGTTATTTAGTAGCATATTGTTTTTTTAGTAGGCTCCATGTGTTTGTGTCTTTTGCAGGTGATTTTTTTGTTTGGTTGTTGATTTCTAGTCTCATAGTGTTGTGGTTGGAAAAGATACTTGATATGATTTCAATTTTCTTAAATTTACCAAGGCTTGTTTTGTAGCTTAGCTGTGATCTATCCTGGAGTCTGTTCATGTGCACTTAAAAAGAATGTGTGTTCTGCTGCTTTCAGAAGGAATGTTCTCTGTATATGAATAAGTTCTTCTGGTCCAATGTGTCATTTAAGGCCAGTGATTCCTTATTGATTTTCTATCTGGGTGATCTGTCTGTTGATATAAGTGGGGTGTTAAAGTCCCCTACTATTATCGTGTTACTGTCAATTTCTCCTTTTATGTCTGTTAATATTTGCTTTATGTATTTAGGTGCTCCTATGCTGGGGTGCATATGTATTTACAATTGTTAAATCTTTTTCTTGGATCGATCCCTTGATCATTATGTAATGTCCTTCTTTGTCTCTTGGAACAGTCTTTATTTTAAAGTCTATTTTGTATGATATAAATATTGCTACTCCAGCTTTCTTTTGATTTCCATGTGCATGGACTACCTTTTCCCATCCTTTCAATTTCAGTCTGTGTGAGTCTTTAGATATGAAGTGAGTCTCTTGTAGGCAGCATATATAGAGGTCTTGCTTTTTATCCATTTAGCCATTGTCATTTGATTGTGGCATTTAGTCCATTTATATTTAAAGTAATTATTGATATGTACTTGTTGACATTTTGTTAATTGTTTTGGGGTTGTTTTTTGTAGGTAATTTTTGTTTGCTTTTTTTTTTCTTGTGACTTGATGACTGTCTTTAGTGTTATATTTGGATTTGTCTTTCTTCTCTGTGTATATATCTATTACAGATTTTTGGTTTGTGGTTACCATGAGGTTTTTATATAGCAGACTATATATATATATATATATATACACACACACACACACACATATATACATGATTGTTTTAAGTTGTTGATCTCTTATTTCAAATGCATTTTAACAACCCTGCCTTTGTCCTCTCTTTCCCTCATGATTACTGTTTTTGATGTCATATTGTTACATCTGATTTTTTTGTGTATCCCTTAATTGTTTATTGTGGATGTTAGACGATTTTACTACTTTTGTCTTTTAACCTTCTTACTGTCTTTGTGCATGGATGATTTACTACCTTTACTGTATGTTTCCCTTTATTGATGAGCCTTTTCCTTTTGTAATTTTCACATTTCTATTTGTGGCCTTTTGTTTTTGCTTCTAGACACTCCTTTAACATTTCTTGTAAAGCTTATTTGGTGCTGCTGAACTCTTAGCTTTTGCTTGTCTGTAAAGCTTTTGATCTCTCCATCAAATCTGAACAAGAGCGTTGCTGCATAGAGTATTCTTGGTTGTAGGTTTTCCCCTTTTATCTCTTTAAATATATCATGCAACTCCTTTCTGATCTACAGACTTTCTGCTGAAAAATCACTTGAAAGCCATAAGGGAATTCCCTTTTATGTAACTTGTTGCTTTTTCCTTGCTACTTTTAACTTTAATTTTTGCCATTTTAATTACAGTGTGTTTTGGTGTGTTCCTCTTTGGGTTAATCCTGAGTGGCATTCTCTGTGCTTCCTAGACTTGGATGTCTGTTTCCTTTCCCAGATTAGGGAAGTTTTCAGCTATTATGTCTTCAAATATGTTCTCGGCCCTTTTCTCTCTTTTCTTCTAGGACCCCTATAATGCAAACATTAGTGTGCTCAGTGTTGTCCCAGAGGTCTCCTGAGCTGTCCTCATTTCTTTTCATTCATTTTTCTTTTGTTTCTTCACCATCAATGATTTCCACTACTCTGTATTCCAGCTCACTTGATCCATTCCTCTCTTTCATTTAGTCTACTGTTGATTCCTTCTAGTGTATTTTTCATTTCAGATATTGTATTCTTCATCTCTGTTTGGTTGTTCTTTATGTTTTCTAACTCTTTGTTAATAACTTCTAACTTCTCTCTCTGTGCATCCATTCTTCTCCTGAGCTCTTTGGTCATATTTACAATCACTACCTGAACTCTTTCTCAGGTAGATTTCCTGTCTCCACTTCACTTAGTTCTTCTCGTGTTTTATCTTGTTCTTTTGTCTGGAACATGTTCCTTTGTTGTCTCATTTTGCCTGAGTTGCTGTTTTTACTTTTATGTATCTGGTGGTTGGTTATGTTTCCCAACAATGGAGAATTGGCCTTTTGTTACCTGAGCTATGTGCTCTAGGGGTTCCCCCTATGAGGGCTGCATGGGTCCTTCTGTTGCGGCTGGCTATGTGGGTGGACTAGTAGGCTTGGTTGGCCCCTAGTCTGGTTGGCTGCCAGGCCCTGCCTTGTGTGGAGGCTGCCAACCACAGGTTGGTGGGACTGGGTCACACGGTGGCTGACTGCAGAACCCCAGGTAACCCTGGAGCTAATTTTGCCCCACTGGTGGCTGGAGTCAAGTTCCAGGACACTCCAGGGCTGTTGCCTGCACATGGTGGGTGAATCCAGGTCCTGCAGCTAGTGCTGACCTACTGGCAGGCAGAGCCAGGTCCTGGAGTCTTAATTCTATGGCCAAGGCGACCCAGAGCTAGTGTTGCATCACTGGTGGGTGGGGCCAGTTCCTGACACAGTTGAGTGTGGCATCCAGGACATCCTGAAGCTTGTGTTGGCCTGCTACTGGGCAGGGCCAAGCTGGTCCCAGTTTAAAGTGTGGCCTACTGGTAGGCAGTCTGGGTATGCAGGCTGTGGAGCTGTGGTTTTCTTGTGGTTGGTGTCTGTCCCTTGGTGGGTGAGACTGGTTCAGAGGTTAAAGCGGGCTTCCAGGGCAGGGCCGGGGCCCAGGGGTTTCTGGGACTGGTGCCTGCCCACTTGTGGGTGGAGCTGGGTCCTGGATCCTCTGGTTGCCAGGGCTGTGTCCAGAGGTAGCCATTGGCTGAGGAGGTCTTAAGGCAGCCTGTCTGCTGGTGAGTGGGGCTGTGTCCCGGCCCATTTAGTTGCTTTGGCCTGAGGCATCCCAGCACTGGTGCCTACAGGCTGCTGAGCTAGAACGGGGCTGGGTCCTGCGGCTAATAATCTAGAGGGAGGATTCCACAATACCACTTGCTAGCACCAGTGTTGTCCACATGTTAGAACAGGCTTCTAAAAATGGCTGGCCCACCAGCCAGTGGCTGTGTAACCAGGGTGAGCTACAACTAATTTCTGTCTCTCTGGATGACTCTGCAAGATCAGAAGGTTGGTCTGACCCAGGCTCCTGTCAAATTTCTGATTCTGCTCTGGATCCTAGAGTGTGTGAAATTTTGTATGTGCCCTTTAAGAGTGAAGTCTTTATTTCCCCAACCCTGTGGGATTCCCAAAAGCCATCCCTGCTGGGCTTCAAAGCCAAATGCTCTGGGCTGGTCTTCTCTCTGCAGTATATGTTGGTTGTCTTATAATTTGTTGATGATTTCCTTTGCTATGCAAAAGCTTTTAAGTTTGATTAGGTCTTGTTTATTTTTACTATTACTTCTTTTGCTTTGAGAGACTGATCTAAGAAATTGCTGTGATTTATGGCTGAAAAATGTTTTGCCTGTGTTTTTCTTCCAGGAGTTTTATTGGTGTCATGTCCTATATTTACGGCTTTAAACTATTTTCGGTTTACTTTTCTATATGGTGTGGGGGAGTGACTTGATATACATATAGCTGTGCAGCTTTCCCGCACCACATGCTGAAGAGACTGTCTTTTTTCTTTTTCTTTTTTTTTAACATCTTTATTGGAGTATAAGTGCTTTACAATGGTGTGTTAGTTTCTGCTTTATAACAAAGTGAATCAGCTATACACATACATATATCCCCATATCTCCTCCCTCTTGCGTCTCCCTCCCACCCTCCCTATCCCACCTCTCTGGTCACAAAGCACTGAGCTGATGATCTCCCTATGCTATGTGACTGCTTCCCACTAGCTATCTATTTTACATTTGGTAGTGTATATAAGTCCATGCCACTCTCTAACTTCGTATCAGCTTAACCTTCCGCACCGTGTGTCCTCTAGTTCATTCTCTACATCTGCATCTTTATTCCTGTCCTGCCCCTAGGATCTTCATCATGATTTTTTTTCCCTTTAGATTCCGTATATATGTGTTAGCATACGGTATTTGTTTTTGTCTGACTTACTTCACTTTGTATGACAGACTAGGTCCATCCACCTCACTACAAATAACTCAATTTCATTTCTTTTTATGGCTGAGTAATATTCCATTGTATATATGTGCCACATCTTTATCCATTCATCTGTCGATGAACACTTAGGTTGCTTCCATGTCCTGGCTATTGTAAATAGAGCTCCCATAAACATTGTGGTACATGACCCCTTTTGAATTATGGTTTTCTCAGGGTATATGCCCAGTAGGGGGATTGCTGGGTAGTTCTATTTTTAGTTTTCTAAGGAACCTCCATACTGTTCTCCATAGTAGCTGTATCAGTTTACCTTCCCACCAACAGTGCAAGAGTGTTCACTTTTCTCCACACCCTCTCCAGCATTTATTGTTTGTAGATTTTTTGATGCTGGCCATTCTGACTGGTGTGAGGTGATACCTTATTGTTGTTTTCATTTGCATTTCCTTAATGATTAATGATGTTGAGCATTCTTTCATGTGTTTGTTGACTATCTGTATATCTTCTTTGGAGAAATGTCTGTTTAGGTCTTCTGCCCATTTTTGGATTGGGTTGTTTGTTCTTTTGATATTGAGCTGCATGAGCTGCTTGTAAATTTTGGGGATTAATCCTTTGTCAGTTGCTTCATTTGCAAATATTTTCTCCCATTCTGAGAGTTGTCTTTTCCTCTTGTTTATGGTTTCCTCTCCTGTGCAAAAGCTTTAAGTTTCATTAGGTGCCATTTGTTTATTTTTGTTTTTATTTCCATTTCTCTAGGAGGTGGGTCAAAAAGGATCTTGCTGTGATTTATGTCATAGAGTGTTCTGCCTATGTTTTCCTCTAAGAGTTTTATAGTGTCTGACCTTAGATTTAGGTCTTTAATCCATTTTGAGCTTATTTTTGTGTATGGTGTTAGGGAGTGATCTAATCTCATACTTTTACATGTACCTGTCCAGTTTTCCCAGCACCACTTATTGAAGAGGCTGTCCTTTCTCCACTGTACATTCCTGCCTCCTTTATCAAAGATAAGGTGACCATATGTGCGGGGGTTTATCTCTGGGCTTTCTATCCTGTTCCATTGATCTATCTTTCTGTTTTTGTGCCAGTACCATACTCTCTTGATTACTGTAGCTTTGTAGTATAGTCTGAAGTCAGGGAGCCTGATTCCTCCAGCTCCATTTTTCGTTCTCAAGATTGCTATGGCTATTCAGGGTCTTCTGTGTTTCCATACAAATTGTGAAATTTTTTGTTCTAGTTCTGTGAAAAATGCCAGTGGTAGTTTGGTAGGGATTGCATTGAATCTGTAGATTGCTTTGGGTAGTAGAGTCATTTTCACAATGTTGATTCTTCCAATCCAAGAACATGGTATATCTCTCCATATCTCTCCATCTATTTGTATCATCTTTAATTTCTTTCATCAGTGTCTTATAATTTTCTGCATACAGGTCTTTTGTCTCCTTCGGTAGGTTTATTCCTAGATATTTTATTCTTTTTGTTGCAGTGGTAAATGGGAGTGTTTCTTGATTTCACTTTCAGATTTTTCATCATTAGTGTATAGGAATGCAAGAGATTTCTGTGCATTAATATTGTATCCTGCAACTTTACCAAATTCATTGATTAGCTCTAGTAGTTTTCTGGTAGCATCTTTAGGACTCTCTATGTATAGTATCATGTCATCTGCAAATAGTGACAGCTTTACTTCTTCTTTTTCGATTTGGATTCCTTTTATTTCCTTTTCTTCTCTGATTGCTGTGGCTAAAACTTCCAAAACTATATTGAATAAGAGTGGTGAGAGTGGGCAACCTTGTCTTGTTCGTGATCTTAGTGGAAATGTTTTCAGTTTTTCACCATTGAGGATGATGTTGGCTGTGGGTTTGTCATATATGGCCTTTATTATGTTGAGGAAAGTTCCCTCTATGCCTACTTTCTGCAGGGTTTTTCTCATAAATGGGTGTTGAATTTTGTCAAAAGCTTTCTCTGCATCTATTGAGATGATCATATGGTTTTTATCCTTCAATTTGTTAATATGGTTTATCACATTGATTGATTTGCATACATTGAAGAATCCTTGCATTCCTGGAATAAACCCCACTTGATCATGGTGTATGATCCTTTTAATGTGCTGTTGGAATCTGTTTGCTAGTATTTTGTTGAGGATTTTTGCACCTGTGTTCATCAGTGATATTGGCCTGTAGTTTTCTTTCTTTGTGACATTCTTATCTGGTTTTGGTATCAAGGTGATGGTGGCCTTGTAGAATGAATTTGGGAGTGTTCCTCCCTCTGCTATATTTTGGAAGAGTTTGAGAAGGATAGGTGTTCACTCTTCTCTAAATGTTTGATAGAATTCGCCTGTGAATCCATCTGGTTCTGGGCTTTTGTTTGTTGGAAGATTTTTAATCACAGTTTCAACTTCAGTGGTTGTGATTGGTCTGTTCATATATTCTATTTCTTCCTGATTGAGCCTTGGCAGGTTGTGAACTTCTAAGAATTTGTCCATTTCTTCCAGGTTGTCCATTTTATTGGCATATAGTTGCTTGTAGTAATCTCTGATGATCTTTTGTATTTCTGCAGTGTCATTTGTTACTTCTCCTTTTTCATTTCTAATTCTATTGATTTGAGTCTTCTCCCTTTTTTTCTTGATGAGCCTGGCTAATGGTTTATCAATTTTGTTTATATTCTCAAAGAACCAGCTTTTAGTTTTATTGATCTTTGCTATCATTTCCTTCATTTCTTTTTCATTTATTTGTGATCTGATCTCAATGATTTCTTTCCTTCTGCTAATTTGGGGGTTTTTTGTTCTTCTTTCTCTAGTTGCTCTAGGTGTAAGGTTAGGTTGTTTGAGTTGTTTCTTGTTTCTTGAGGTAGGATTGTATTGCTATAAACTTCCCTCTTAGAACTGCTTTTGCTGCATCCCATAGGTTTTGGGTTGTCGTGTTTTCATTGTCATTTGTTTCTGGGTGTTTTTTGATTTTGTCTTTGATTTCTTCAGTGATTTCTTGGTTATTTAGTAGTGTATTGTTTAGCCTCCATGTGTTTGTATTTTTTACAGAATTCTTTCTGTAATTTATATCTATTCTTATAGCATGGTGGTCAGGTATGATACTTGATATGATTTCAAATTTCTTAAATTTACCAAGGCTTGATTTGTGACCCAAGATATGATCTATCCTGGAGAATGTTCCATGAGCACTTGAGAAGAAAGTGTATTCTGTTGTTTTTGGGTGGAATGTCCTAGAAATATCAATTAAGTCCATCTTGTTTAATGTATCATTTAAAGCTTGTGTTTCCTTATTTATTTTCATTTTGGATGATCTGTCCATTGGTAAAAATTGGGTGTTAAAGTTCCCTACTATTATTTTGTTACCATCGATTTCCCCTTTTTGGCTGTTAGCATTTGTCTTATGTATTGAGGTGCTCCTATGTTGGGTGCATAAATATGTACAATTTTTATATTTTCTTCTTGGATCGATCCCTTGATCATTATGTAGTGTCCTTCTTTGTCTCTTGTAATAGTCTTTATTTTAAAGTCTATTTTGTCTGATATGAGAATTGCTACTCCAGCTCTGTTTGTTTTCCATTTGCATGGAATATCTTTTTCCATCCCCTCACTTTCAGTCTGTATGTGTCCCTAGGTCTGAAGTGGGTCTCTTGTAGACAGCATATGTACGGGTCTTGTTTTTTTATCCATTTACCCAGTGTATGTCTTTTGGCTGGAGTATTTAATCCATTTACATTTAAGGTTATTATCAATATGTATGTTCCTATGACCATTTTCTTAATTGCTTTGAGTTTATTATTGTAGGTCTTTTCCTTCTCTTTTGTTTCCTGCCTAGAGAAGTTCCTTTAGCATTTGTTGTAGAGATGGGTTGGTGGTGCTGAATTCTCTTAACTTTTGCTTGTCTGTAAAGCCTTCGATTTCCCCTTCAAATCTGAATGAGATCCTTGCTGGGTAGAGTAATCTTGGTTGTAGGTTTTTCCCTTTCATCACTTTAAATGTGTCCTGCCACACCCTTTTGGCTTGCAGAGTTTCTCCTGAAAGATCAGTTGTTAACCTTATGGGGATCCCCTTGTATGTTATTTGTTGTTTTTTTCATTGCTGCTTTTAATATTTTTCCTTTGTAGTTAATTTTTGATAGTTTGATTAATATGTGTCTTGGCATCTTTCTCCTTGGATTTATCCTGTATGAGACTCTGCGCTTCCTGGACTTGACTGGCTATTTTCCTTTCCCATATTAGGGAAGTTTTCAACTATAATCTCTTCAAATATTTTCTCAGTGTCTTTTTCTCTTTTTCTTCTGGGACCCCTATAATTCGAGTGTTGGTGTGTTTAATGTTGTCCCAGAGGTCTCTGAGACTGTCCTCAATTCTTTTCATTCTTTTTTCTTTATTCTGCTCTGCACTAGTTATTTCCACTCTTTTATCTTCCAGGTCACTTAACTGTTTTGCCTCAGTTAACCTGCTATTGATTCCTTCTAGAGAATTTTAAATTTCATTTATTCTGCTGTTCATCATTGTTTGCTCTTTAGTTCTTCTAGTTCCTTGTTAAACGTTTCTTGTATTTTCTCCATTCTATTTCCAAGATTTTGAATCATCTTTGCTATCATTATGCTGAATTCTTTTTCAGGTAGATTTCCTCATCGTTTGTTTGGTTTGGTGGGTTTTTACCTTGCTCCTTCATCTGCTCTGCGTTTCTCTGTCTTCTCATTTTGCTCAATTTACTGTGTTTGGGGTCTCCTTTTCACAGGCTGCAGGTTTGTAGTTTCCGTTGTTTTTGGTCTCTGCCCCCCTTCAGTAAGTTTGGTTCAGTGGGTTGTGTAAGCTTCCTGGTGGAGGGGACTGGTGCCTGTGTTCTGTTGGATGAGGCTGGATCTTGTCTTTCTGATGGGCAGAAGTACATCTGGTGATGTGTTTTGGGGTGTCTGTGAACTTATTATGATTTTAGGCAGCCTCTCTGCTAATGGGTGGTGTTGTTTTCCTGTCTTGCTAGTTGTTTGGCATGGGTTGTCCAGCACTGGAGCTTGCTAGTCGTTGAGTGGAGCTGGGTCTTAGTGTTGAGATGGAGATCTCTGGGAGAGCTCTCGCTGATTTATATTATGTGGGACCAGGGTGTCTCTGATGGACCAATGTCTTGAACTCGGCTCTCCCACCTTAGAGGCACAGGCCTGACACCTGCTCAGAGCACCAAGACTGTGTCAGCCTCATGGCTGCTAGTTTTGGAGGGTCTCCTGCATGGGTGGGGGGCAGTTGTTGCTCACCACAGGGACACGGACACTGGCAGCGGAAGTACTGGGAAGTAGTCCTTGGCTTTAGCCTTCCTGGAGTCTGTCATTCTCCCCACCAAAAAAAACCTGTCTTTTTTCCATTGTGTATTCTTACCTCCCTGGTCTGTAGATCAATTGCCCATAGGTGCATTGGTTTATTTCTGAGTTCTCTGTTCTGTTCCATTGATCTATTTGTCTGTTTTTTTGCCAATACAGAGCTGTGTTGGTTATTGTAGCTTTTTAGTATAGTTTGAAGTCTGGAAGTATTATACCTCCAGCTTTGTTCTTTTCCTTCAGGAGAGCTTTGGCAATTCTGGATCTTTTGTGTTTCCATGTAACTTTTAGGTTTATGTGTTAGGTCTGTGAAAAGTGTCATAGGTATTTTGATGGAGATTGCATTAAGTCTGTAGATTGCTTGGGAAGTATGGCCATTTTATCAGCATATAGGTCTTTCACCTCCTTGGTTAAGTTATTCCTAGGTTTTTTTTGTTTTGGTTTTTTGTTTTCGACATGGTTTTATATGGGCCTTTAAAAATTTTTTTCTGATATTTCATTATTAGTGTAAAGACATGCAATAGATTTCTTTATATTAATCTCATATCCTGCTACCTTACTGAATTCATTATCAGTTCTAATAGATTTTGTGTGGAGACTTCAGGGTTCTCTACGTAGAGTACCATGTCATCTGCAAATAGTGACAGTTCTAATTTTCACTTCCAATCTGGATACCTTTTATTTCTTTTTCTTGTCTGATTGCTGTGGTAGGACTTCTAATAGTATGTTAAATGGAGGTGGTAAGAGTAGGCATCAGTGGCTCGTTCCTGAATTTAGCTGGAAGGCTTTGAGATTTTCACCCTTGAATATTCTGTTGGCTGTGGGTTTGTCATAAATGCCGTTTATTATGGTGAGATATTTTCACTTTGTGAGTTTTTATCATGAATAGATGTTGAATTTTTTCAAATGCTTTTTCTGCATCTATTGAGATGATCATGTGTTGTCTTTCCTTTTGTTAATGTGGTGTATCACATTGATTTGCATATGTTGAACCATCCTTGTGACTGTGGTATGAACCCCACTTGATCATGGTGCATGATCCTTTGAAGGTATTGTTGGATTCGGTTTGCTAATATTTTGTTGAGGCTTTTGCATCTATATTTGTTAGAAATATTGGCCAGTAATTTTCTTATTTTATAGTGTCTTTTTCTGGTTTTGGCATCAGGGTGATGGTGGCCTCATAGAATGAATTTGGGAGAGTTCCCTCCTCTTTGAGAAGGATAGGTATGAGTTCTTCTTTCTATGTTTGGTAGAATTCCCCAGTGAATCCGTTTGGTCCTGGACTTCTGTTTGCAGGGAGTTTTGTGTTTTTTTTTTTAATTCGAGATTCTATTTCACTTTTAGTGATTGGTCTGTTCAAATTATCTGTTTCCTCTTGACTCAGTTTTGGCAGCTGTGTTTCTAGAACCTTGTCCGTTTCTTCTAGTTTGTCCAATTTGTTGGCATATAACTGTTCATAGTATTTGGTATCAGTTGTTATATCTCTTCATTTTGTATTTTGTTTGGGTCCTCTTTTTCTTGGGGAACCTGGCTTGAGGTTTGTCGATTTTGTTCATCTTTTAAAAAAAACCACCTCTTGGTTTTATTGATATTTTGTATTTTTGTTTGACCTCTTTTATTTATTTCCTCTCATCTTGATTATTTCCTGTCTTCTGTTGACTTTGGGTTTTGTTTGTTCTTTTCCTAATTATTTTAGCTGGTAGGTTAGGTTGTTTAGGATTTTTCTTTCTTGAGGAAGGCCTATATCCCTATGAACTTCCCTCTTAGAACTGCTTTTGTTGCATCCCATAGATCTTGTAAAGTTGTGTTTTTCATTTCTGTTTGTTTGTCTTGGTATTTTTTGATTTCTTCTTTGATTTCATCATTCATCCACTGGTTTTTTAGTGCATGTTTTTTATTCTCCTTTTCCTGTTTTTGTCTCTGTGGTTGATTTCTAGTTTCATACCATTTTCAGTAAAAAAGATACTTGAAATAATTTCTGTCCTCTTAAATTTGTTGTGGCTTGTTTTGTGGCCTTATGGTCTATCCTAGAGAACATTCCATGCGTGCTTGAAAAGAATGTGTATTCTGGGTTTGTTGGATGTAGCATCCTGTAGAAATCAATTAAGTCCAACTGGTATATTGTGTCATTTAGTACCTCTGTTGCCTTACTGATTTCCGGTCTGGATGAGCTGTCCTTTGATGTCAGTGGGCTGTTAAAGTCTCCTAGCATTATAGTCAACTTCTCCTTTTATGTCTGTTAGTATTTGTTTTATATATTTTACTTAACTTTCTTCTAAATTCATAGAGGCAGAAAGTTATCTACTGTGGTCTTCTTGAAGGATTGTTTCCTTGAAGGATTGTTTCTACGTGGGGACATTTCTGTGTAAACTGTATCCAGTGTCTTTGGTGCAAGGGATGGTTTTAGTATGGATGACAGCCATGTCTTTCCTCTGGGTGTGCTGGCCATTATCCCCTTAATAGGGGTTGTGGTTGGTATCTAAAGCCTGTGCAGGGTGTGAGGCAGGGCTTTCTCTCTGCTGTTGCTGTCACTGCCCTGTCAAGGGTGGGGTCTATTTCACAGTTGTTGTAGAAGCCGAGAGGGTTGGGTTAGATCAGGCTTCTTTGCCCTTGAGTGTGTGCCCTGCCCCAAGGAGGTGATTGCTGAAGCAAGTGAGGCCCAGTGCAGTCAGAGAGAACCTATGTACTGCCTGTGTAGGTGTTTGTGGTTCTGCTTAGAAGCAGCCCAAGGCTACGTGTTTTCCTCTACTGTATTCGTCCCGGATCTAGTGCAAAGGTGTGGCATGGAGGAGTGTTGTGACTGCAGGAATTGAGGTGGCTGCACTGCTGCCTGAGATCTGGGCTGCCTCTGTGGCAGTCTTCTCTTAGAATCTAGCACTAAGCTGCAGTGTGGACTGGACATTCCAAGGCACTCTCGCTAGGAGATGAACCACTGTGTTCCTGAGTGCTCTGACAATGGCTGCCCCTGCCCCACCCGGATCATACTCTAGGCACCCTGTTCTGTCTCTGCATCGCTAGACCAAGTCTTTTTCCCAGTGTTCAGTTGGCCCAGACCTCTCAGTCTGTGGTGTGGAGTGAACAGGGCCGGGGGTGTACACCCCTTCAGATTGGGAAGTGTAATGAGGCAGCATCCACCAGTGCAAGGCTCTCTCCACCCTGATTATTGGGAAGCCAGCACACGTACTCCTCCTGGGTAGAGTCTAGGTTTCTCCAGTCCTTCTGTCTGTCCCAGTGGATTTCCCAGCAGGCAAGGGCACTTCTCACCCCTGTGCAGGACCCCAGGACCGGAATTCAGGATTGTGGCCTAACCTGCTTGCTCCCCAATGCCAGGGTCCACCCATGCAAACCTTCTCTTCCTTACATATTCCTCCCAGGGGCACAGGTCCTGACCTGATGTGTTTTATTTTCTGTCGTACCTGGTTTTGTAGAGATCTTCCTTGAAGCTTTGGTTGTACAGTTCTTCTGCCAGGTTCCAGTTAGTTTTCCATGAGAACTGTTCCACATGTAGATGTATGTTTGATGTGTTTGTGTGGGGAGGTGAGCTCCACATCCTCCTCCTCTGCCATCTTGATCCCCCTCTCCTTATTTTTTGATGGTAAAATTTTGAGTATATTTGAGAGTATCCATTTTTTCCAGGAGAGGTAGTTGATTGCAGTTAATCTATCAAAAGAGAATTTCTAGTTATTTTAAGCAGTTAAACTAGTCCTAAATACTTTTTTTTTAACTATTGATTATGAGAATAGTCAGTCAGTTGAAAAAATGTTTTTACAATCCTTTCAAAAAGTATAAAAGTTCCAGGAGAGCTTAGTCATTAGAAAAGCAAAAGTAAGAAATATTTAAGCCTTGTTATTTTATGCCTTTAAATTTATAGTATAGTCAACATTAATATATAGTTCAGTTTTTAAATTCTCATGAGAAAAAGGTATTTACCATGCTTTTGGATTTTTATATATTTATAGTACATTTAGAACTTCATCTGCATTAAGATACTTCAGCAATTTGTTATTGTTTACAGCAGAACTATTCACTGGCTGAACTTGATGAGAAAATTAGTGCCCTCAAGCAAGCTCTGCTCAGAAAATCAAGAGAAGCAGAATCTATGGTGACGCATCACCTTCCATGAAAAACTCCTCTGTTGTCATTTTACTTTTTTAGATATGTGTGTATAACTTACTTACATAGCCATTTAATTAATTGCAGTGTATTAATGTAGACGTCCCTCTGAAAGCAAGGTTTATTTTCATGTGAGTCCACTTTGCAGCAAGCAATCTTCAAATATTCCAGTGTACTTTAAAATAGTTAATGCATTGAAAATAGCAATGTTGGAATTTATTCCCTTCTGTTTTAAAGGAGGTATTTTGGAAATTGAAAAACTTAATTTGAAAGTACATCTTCATGTGTATGTGTGTGTTTACCACAGAAAGGAAGATTTATTTTGAATAGTGTTATTTAAGAAGACTTTATATTTGTAACATTGATACTAACCAGTTTTAGTTTAAACCAGTACTTTGTACATAATAGGCATTCAATAAAAATTTGAAGTGAGTTTTAAATGAATGCATATATTCTTTTCCAAGTGTCAATTTAATCTAAATAGTAGACCATACCTTTTATCCCTTTAGACTGTGTGACCTTAATCTATTTCCTTAGCTGTAAAATGTAGGATAATATATCCTACATTTGTTATGAACAGTAGTTGAAATCATACATGTACAGCTTTTGAAACTGGCCTAAAAGAAGTGCTTAGTAAATGTTAGCTATTATTACTATTGACTAAAACCAAGTGTGTCTTTGGAAAGTAGTTAAGATGTTACAACTTATATAGTTCCTCTCCCTTGAGAGCCTCACCTTTTTGGAGTGCCCCAGTTTTATATTAGGCAGCACATATATTTCCATAGTTGCAAACTAAACATTTAAAAGATGCAGCTACTACTCACACACTTATGATCAATTAATCTATGACATAGGAGGCAAGAATATACAACAGAGAAAACACAGTCTCTTCAACAAGTGGTGCTGGGAAAACTGGACAGCTACATGGAAAAGAATGAAATTAGAACATTCCCTCACACAATATACAAAAGTAAACTCAAAATGGTTAAAAGGCCTAAATATAAGACATGAAACCATAAAACTCTGAGAACATAGGTGAAACAGTCTTTGACATAAATTGTAGCAATATTTTCTTGGATCAGTCTCCCAATACAGAAGAAATAAAAGCGAAAATAAACACATGGGACCTAATTAAACTTGTAAGTTTTGTGTAGCAAAGAAAGCCATCAACAAAAAGACAACATACAGAATGGGAGAAGATACTTGCAAACGATGCGACTGACAAGGGGTTAATATTCAGACTATTTAAACAGCTCATAGAACTCTATCAAAAAAACCCAATCCAATCAAAAAATGGGCAGAAGACTTGAATAGACATTTTTCTGAAGGCAGAGATGGGTAACAGGCACATGAAAAGATACTCAACATCATTTCTCAACTAACTACCAGAGAAATGCAAATCAAAACTACAATGAGGTATCACTTTACACCAGTCAGAATGGCCAGCATCAAAAAATCTACAAACAATAAATGATGGAGAGGGTGTGGAGAAAAGGGAACCCTCATACACTGTTGGTTGGGATGTAAATTGGTGCAGCACTGGGGAGGTTCCTTAAAAAACTAAAAATAGAACTGCCATATGATCCAGTAATTCCTCTCCTGGGTATATATCCAGAGGAAACAAAAACACTAATTTAAAAAGATTCATGCATCCTAATGTTTATAGCAGCACTATTTACAATAGCCAAGAAATGGAACCAACCTAAGTGCCCATCAACAGATGATTGGCTTAAGAAGATGTGGTAGATACACACAGTGGAATATTACCTGGCCATAAAAATGAAATAACTGCCATTTGGAACAACACGGTGGACCTAGAGAATATCATGCTTAGTGAAGTCCAACAGAGAAAGACAAATACTTATGACATCACTTACATGTGGAATCTAAAAATTACAAATGAATGTAATATGCAAAACACAAACAGACAGACCTAGAAAACAAACCTGCCGTCATCAAAGGTGAGGGGGAAGTGAGGAGGGACAAATTAGGGGTATGGCATTAACAGAAACTATGTGTAAAATAGATAAGCAACAAGGATTTACTGTATACCACAGGGAATTATACCCATTATCTTGTAATAATCTATATTGGAATATAATCTGCAAAAATAATCACTTCTGTACACCTGGAACACAATATTATAAATCCACTATACTGCAGTAAAAAAAGTTTTTTTTAAAGCAGGTATAATCAAGGAGCAGATGTTTAGCTCAATAATTGGTTGCAAGAATCAGAAATCTACCTAAAATAGCTTGTAAAGCAGAATTGGTAAAAAGCATCAGAAATCTGGAATTTAATTGCAGGAAGTATAGCTTGACAGTGTGGCATCCAGAAGGTTACCAGTGGTTTGGTTCATCTCTTTCTCTGTGTCTCTAGCTGCCTCTGGCTCTGCTTCTGTCTCTGTCCCCTACCCTCCTTTTTTTCTGCTCTCCCTCTCCCTCTGTGTCTCTTTCCCTCTGTCTTCCTCATTCTTTTTCTCTTACACATAAGCATCTATGCATCTGCTTTATTCTCTCTCTGTGAACTGGTTTCTCTGAAGGCCTCTTCATTTCTGCTTCCTCACATGGGTGACATGTTAGCCCTGTCTCCATCACCTTGGCTTGTTCATGCCTTTGAACTTCCATGGTGCACACTCTGAGCCCAGCTCTATAGAGCCTCGCAACTCCATTGACCCTTGCCTGCTTACCTGTCTTTGTATCTTAGTTCAGGTCCTTCAGAAACTGAATCTCAATGTCATCAGGGGTCTCAGTCAGTTGTGGCCAGGATGATGGGGCAGGACCTCTTCATAGGAATATGCACTGTACACACAGTCTTGTACCATGTTTGTGGAATCCTTGAAAATGGGGTCACCTGGTAAAAAAAAAAAAATGGGACTTTAAAATCATTCCCAAGAACTGCATGTGGACAAGTTGTTTCCACTAATGTCTTACCACTATATTTCTTCTCGGCAGAACAAACTTATCCTTCAAGATAATCTTGCCTAATGTCATCCAGTATTATAGGTACAGCAACAAATGTCTGCCCTTCAGTCTCTATCCAGTGCTTGTAACCACCATCCAGACAGAATGACCTCTGGGTTTATTGGCACATGGTACTACGATCACATCAGCAATACAGTAGGAAAAACCTCAGCAAAAATTATCGATTAGAAAAGGAGGATGACTTAGATAGAGGTGGGGAAGAAACCTAGAAAACAGGATCACATACTGGTCACTAGTCTGCCCCTAAATAAATACCACAAATCTGTTTCTTGGCTGTTAGCAGTAGAATATGTTCCTAAGTCATGTCTGACAGTCCTAGGATCTGGCCATTAGAAGGATTTCCTTTTTCTGTTATCCTTCAGACTTACTCTTCTGAAGGACATTAGAGAGTCCTCCTGTCTACAGCAAGTAATGTCTGGTGCCAGCATCCTTTTCTGCTTGAGTCGGAGCCTCCAGAAGAGGCCGTTGGCGTGAGTTGGTGTAGTTGCTTGTTTAAGACCCGTTCTTCTGGTGATAACTACCCAGTATTTCAGTGGGCTTTCAATCGTTGTCTTTCTTGAGTGCATCACTGACTAAAAGGTGATGCCAAGAATTTCTGGGGTGGACCGGGGAGCGAGTAAGCTTGCTCTCTTAATCACCAGGCCACCTAATGACCATTCCTTCAGGACTTTTTGTTATTCAGCTCTTCTTAGACCCCATTATTCTTAATGGCTCTGTTCTCAAGAGAATAAAGGAGGAAAAGTGACTTGAAAGAGGATTGGATTGTAGGACAGGAAGCACTTCTTCCCTAGTCTGCCCTTAAAAATCCCTCCCCTCCACAGGTTACATTCCAATCTAGGGACGTGTTTTACTAGGGTTTGGAAATTGGGGGCTGGGGGTTCATCCTGTGGAAAAGGGCTGAGCTTCCCCAACTAGTCTAGCTATCCTCCTTTCAACTGCTAGGCTCCTGAGCCCTGAGCTTTTCTAAATTCATGAATAATATCCGGATCTTACCTTCAACAATCTCAGCAGAAAAGAATTCCCTTTATGAAACATAGATATGTAATTTCCTGCTTTTTCCTATTTACTTTTAGCCCGACAACCTGGTACAGAAAACTCGTTGCCACTGACTTTTTAAATTATGTCCAAAGGGAATTAACACATTCCTCCATTTCAACATTTGATTACTTAAATCTGAAGCTGTGGCTTTAGTGACATGTGGCTTGGGCCCAAGAGATTTGGGGCAGTTGTTTAGGTATTTTGCCACCTCTTACCTCTATGCCACCCGTTTTCTATGGAATTGGGAATTCTCTCTCTCACCCCTGCCTTCACCCCATCCCTCTGCCTTAACTCCACAGCTAGTTCTACACAGAGCCTATTACAATCCTATTCCTGGCACTGATTTCCGTTTTAGGGATTTCTTGTTTCCAAGAAACAGAAAACCAATTCTGACTTAAGTAAAGGGGTGTTGTAATAAAGAACGTGAATAATTCAAATTGCAGGAAGTTCAACCAGGATTGGTTACCCTCTTGCCCGCACTGGGGCATGTTGTCTGGATTCTGCATACCTGCTTCACTCTGTCTGTAGCTTGGCTTCTCTGAAAGATGTCTTCTTTCCTGCCTCTTTGCAGTTTGATTTTGCTCGAGACTTTGGGCTCCATGGTGCTGTTAGCTTAGACGTAGCCCTTTGGTTCCGGTGTCCCGTGTTTGTTTCATATGATTCAAAACCTGGAAAAAGAGGAACTCATATTCTCAACTTGGGTCAGCTGTCCACACTTGGGCCAGTTATCTTTGGCTTGAGTGTTAGGATCTAGAAGACAAAAATAGCCACACTTGCCCAGCCCTATGGGGAAAGAAAGCATGGGCTGGGAACTCTGCCCCTGTGATCTCTGCCGCTTTATAAAGTTTTTAGTTCTTTAAGAAGTACCTTTTTGCCTGTTACTTTAACTGAAAACGTTTTATGATTGTTAACCCTAGAGACACCATCTGGGTCCACTGGACAAAATTTTAGTTTTTGTTTTGAGCAACTAACTATAAGGATTGATTTCATGACTTTTACTTTTTCTTAATATTCTCCCAGGGATAAAGAGAAAATCTACTTTTTTTTTTTTTTTTTTTTTTTTTGGTGGTACATGGGCCTCTCACTGTTGGGGCCTCTCCCGTTGCAGAGCACAGGCTCCGGATGCACAGGCTCAGTGGCCATGGCTCACGGGCCTAGCCGCTCCGCGGCATGTGGGATCTTCCCAGACCGGGGCATGAACCCATGTCCCCTGCATCGGCAGGCAGACTCTCAACCACTGCGCCACCAGGGAAGCCCGAGAAAATCTACTTTTTAAAAATATAATAAAATTCATTATATCTTTCAATCCCTATGCATGTCCATTGGACCCTTTTATAACTCTAAGATACATTATGGAATCTCAGTGACTTAATTTTATTCAATTTTTCCTACATCTTTTGAGATATTTCATTAGCTCAGGAATTATTTAATCATTACTAATTAATTATACCCATGTAATTATTTTACAATAAATGATCACTATTACTTCATCCTTAGTTTTCATATCGCATTGCCCCCAGTATTAACATCATCTTTTGAGAAGGTATAAAATTCTGGAAAGACACCAGCTTTTGAGTCTTTCTTTTTTTTTAAAAGGCTTTCAATGAGTAGTACAGTTGAGAGTTTAGAATTTTTCATTTTGACCATAATGGCAAGTAGGAGAACATTAACGGAGGAATTTTCACAATTATTAAGAGAATCAGAAGGTGAATGCAAAGAGAGGACAGTCTAGATCCTAATGATGTGATGAAACTGATCATGTAGGGAAAACCTCAGACCATGAGTCTTCAGGTGCATATTCTAAATGAGTTTTCTCAAACTCAAGAATGGATGAGTGAACCATACATTTCTAAGGACAACAAGCAAATATGGTGTTCTCATCCACTTACTCAACAGGAAGCGCTTCATCATGCAATATTTTACGACAAGGACCTGGACCATCTAATTTTGCTAAGTAGATAGTTTGGCAGTATTCTTTCACCTTTTATGATGTTTAGGCACCAAAATTTACTTGACATAGTTCCTAAGTGAAATATGCTGAAGACAGGTATGTACACAAATGTGATTGAAAGTAAATAAATGATGTAGAAATGAAAAAATTACTGGACTTATTCTAATTTGTACTTTTAAATCAAAAATGTTTTCCAATCATTGCCATCCTTCAAAAAATTATGTCAAAGTTTTTTAAAGTATTGCATTTTGGTAATGCACATGCAAGAAGAACCAGAGTAATGATAACCCAGAACCTAAGAGAAACGTATTTGAAATCTGGAGTCACAATTAACAAGATGGATATATTCCAGGTTCATGCATGGCAGGTAATGAGCCGTTAGTTACCTTCAACTGACATTACTCATTTCAAGTATATATAACTTCAAAGCCAAAAAAAAAAAAATGAAATAAAAATTGTGTTTACTGTGTTAAAATTCTTTTTAAAGTTTTAAATTAGGCTATCCCTTTATACTTCTGTAAATTATTCATAATATGACTTAAAATATATAGTTTTAAATTTTAAGATTAATGGACACAGATGGTAATGGTATTTTTCCTGGTATATTGAGAATTAAGATATATTTTTAAAATATGAAGAGCTTTATAAAATTCATATGCCAATATTAATTTTATAATAGTAGCAAAGTAAAAAAATTATCATGTATTTAGGCAAGATAAAATCACTTTCCAAGATTTTTTTTTAATGGTTTCAAGAAATTGAAAGACATGAGGTCACTTCCCCATGCAGTTTCTCTAGGAAACTTTAGTCAAGAGGAATGAATAAAATTGTGAGAAAATCCTTGGGTTGCAAAATATTCACATGCTTATGCTTTTTAAAAAAGTAAACATTTAAGTTGCTTTCTCTACATAAAAAGTTGGTACACTTTCAAAAACAACCCATCGTTGTAGGACAAAATGCTTCAAATGTTCTTTACTCATTTTTTATAACTTGTAGTCTTGGTAAGCACAGAACTGTCTGAGAAATTTATTTTATTATAAGTACTATTTTCTTGTCTAAATGGCCTTCCTGGGATGACCTTAATCTACACTGCTATAAATCACTAGGAAATAGAAAAATTTTCCAAGTTATTAAAATTAAAAGTTTGAATATTAATATGTTTAGACTATCATACAGGAGTTAAGTTAATAATAGATCTTTGCCATTCCAGAACTGTGAAATTAGCCCCCTTTTAAAAAAGTATGAACTATTTCAAACATACAGAAAAGTACAGACAATAATATATCAAACAATCATTTCCCATCATCCCGCATTAACAGGTGTTAACATTTGCCATTCTTACTTCAAGTTTTTACTTTTAAAGAAATAGGCCAAGTGGAGATACAGTGAAAATCAATCAATCTCCCTCTCTCAGAGGGAACCACAATCCTGAAGTTGGTATGCATCATTTTCATGCACTTTTTTTAGTACTGTTTTGTTTTTAACATGTTATTTTAATTGTATCCTACTTAAAGCTTGCTACTTTTCACTGAACATTGTTTTTGAGTTTTAACCATATTGACTTATGTATATCTACTTTACCTATTTTAACTGTTACTTAGTATTTCAAATATATGAATAAACTAGAGTTTCTATGTTCATTTCCCAACGAGGGACATCTAAGTTATTTCCACTCTTTTTACTTCTTGGCTGGTACCCTGAAGTACAGGTGGTAGCCTCTGGAGTGGGTAGATTTCCAAAACACATAGCTTCCAACCTTGGAAAACAAGCTACCCTAGAGATTTTCTGGAATGTAATTTTAAAACAGGGATGCAAATTAACCAGTCATTTAATACAGATAGAACCAGATATTTCAAACGTTAGCTAGGAAAGCTTAACCAAGCATAAAATGTATGCTCAATTTTTAACTGTGAAAATTCTGTTTCTTTCCTGTATCATCTCAGTTGATTTAAACATTTAAGGCTTAATAGCATGGGAAGTATGCTTTAAAATTCACTGTTGCTAAAGAACTTCAGCCTTCACGTGGCAGCCTATTAAATAGCTGCTATTCACCACCCTTTATTCCCCCTTGTTCTTGGAACTGTGATCTCATTTTTCTGTCTCAATAGATAGACAAGCATAGATGACCTCTCATGCCAGTTAACAAATGTGGAGGAAAAAATGTGACTGATGCTTGAAAAGTCATGGCCTCTGACCTTTATTTGCCTTTATAAACAAAATTGGGGAAAAAAAAGAACGGAATTGAAAAGGCATTCTGTTAACCTTAGTCTGCTGCCTAAGGCTATCATCCTAATGTAACACTATGGTAAAAAAGGCATTATGGAAAATTCATTTATTCACTCAACTTATATTAAATAACAAGCACAATAAAGGGGCTGGGTATACAATGATACGCAAAACAGATGCAATTGCTGCCCTCAGAAGCCTGAAGCAGTATATGTCCTTATCCACAGCATTGACAACAGCCCTAGTTACTTCTTTTCAAGAAAACTAGGGGGATCTGGAAATGCCAGGAAGCATAACTAACATGACCAAGAGAATGTATGAATGAAAATAACCAGAAAAGCTCACCATTAGGATTTGTTTATCTGTAATATTATGCTGCTTTTGTATGCAAATTACAGAAAACTCTTACTCAACTGGCTTAAACAATGAGAAGTTTGTTATTACACATAAAGAGAAGTCCAAGATAGGTTAATCCACTAGTTTCATTAAAGACCCAGGTTCTTCCCATCTTTCTGCTCTGTCACCTATAAGCCTTCACGGTGGCAAGATGGCTGCCACACTTCCAGGCATCACATCCAGATAAAACAATGTAAGTAGGACAGCAGAAGAAGCTGTCTTGTGATACTTCTTCTCAAGTGTCTCTTTTTTTATGAGACTTCCTCTTTTTACATCTCATTGGCCAGAACTGCATCCCATGTGCCTTCCCAAACCAATGACTGTCCAGAGGAATTACATTTCCATGACTGGCTTAGACTAATTTAGTTCAGTTTAAATTATTGAACACCTACATGCCAAATGTCCTCTACTTTTAACTGAAAAAATAAGTAAATGAACAAACCAAATAGAGGACAGGTATTGTGTAAAGCTCAGGGATATACAGACAGTGATGTAAATGGGAAATTAAAATCCCTGTGTTAAATAAATTGATCAACTAATTTGCTTTTAATGTTTCCATGTGACTATGTTTTGCAACAGGGGAAGAAGGTCAATGTTGGGAGATGCCTATTTCCCCATTAAGTCTTTCTCATAATTTCTTGGTCTCAGAAAAATAATTACAAACCTGAAACTTCAAGTGGGAAATAATAGAAATTAGGCATCGCTCAATATTTAAACTCTTGTTCATTTCATCAATGAAACACCATTACTGAACGAACATTTTCGTCCCTCAAGAAATAAAAATATGTCTCTGACTCTGTTTTATATTGTGCCAACAAGTCAAATTTTATGTTTTATGTCAGTGATGGAGTAGAAGGAATTCTTCTTGTATTAAATAATACTGCTGACAATAGGGAAGTAATCCCTTTGGTTTATGTTTTCAAGTTACCTTCTCATACAGTAATCTGAATTGTACCACGTTCTTACTCTAGGAAGGGGTAACCTGCTGCATTGATTCCTCATTTTTTTAGATGTGAGAACTGGGATGTGTTGAAAGGTAAAAGCTTTGCCCAAGGGCTTCATGGCTAAGTAGTTACAGAATCAGGATTAAAACCTAATTACTTCTCCTAACCCAAAGCTTTTGGATCAGTTTAGCAAAGTTTCATGTAACTTAAAATTATTTGACCCTCTAAAACCTTTTAAAAGAGTAAAAAAATAATTCAGAATCTCTCTTCTGAATAAATTCAAATATAATGTCTTCTTTTAGACCTTATCCTTTCCAGTGTAGCCCCAGCTTTTAGGTCCCTGAAATCTAGGAACTTCAGATATATTAGATTCAAAATATTTCTGTTTCAAATGTTGCTATCACCTTTCCCTTATTAGAAACTGCGACATATTCCACATGAACCCAGAACGTGGCAAGCCTTGGCCTAGACACTTGTATGAATTTAAATTCTATTTACATCTTGATTCAGAAACAGCCAAAAGTCAAATTTAAAAAAAGAACCAGATTACCTAGAATGGGATCCTCAAGGACAAATTTGAGAAGCATCTCACTAAAAGGATCATTGTATAGAAAGAATGACTCTTCCCACTTTCCTGGACTTCAGGAGGGTTAAAAGTGAAGATATTTTAAATCTGTCACACTTCTTTTTTTCAAAAGTGAAGGATAGGTGACAGGAAACTAAACACAGCAACGGGTTCAAAGACAGATATTTTCTAAGTAAAACTAGAAGGAAGGAGCAACAATTTCCTTAAGAGGATGGTGAGAAATCGTTTCTCCTTGGGAATGCTGATTTACGTGGAGATTACAAAAAGCACAAAACTGACATCTCCTGCTCAGACCAGACTCCTCTCCCCATGGCGCACTCGGATCACCCCTGAGCCGTCCTGAGTCCCAGCAAACTCAGCACTTCCGAAACTGGACTCCTGATCTTTTCCTCTGACCCCTTCCCGTCACATCTTTCCCATCTCAGAGATGGCCACTCCCGTCTTTCTAGGCCCTCAGATCAAAACCCACCTTTAACCCTTACCTTTCTTTTATCCCCCGCATTTAATCTGTCAGAAAATTCTGTTGTCTCTTCAAAATATATTCAAGATACAACCATTTCTGTTCACTTCTCCGCTACCACCCCAGTCTGAGCCACCATCACGCCAGTCCCCTGGGTAACTGCGAAATCCCCTGTGCGTCTCCCTCCCTCTGCCCTGGCTCCTTCGTCTCTGTTTTCAACCCAGCAGCCAGAGTGATCCCTTAAAGTCGGAGTCAGTTCACATCACTTCTTTGCTGAGAGCGCTACAGTGGATCCTTAGTTCACCCAAGAGAGAAAACAAAATGCTTCCAGAAGTCTACAGGGCCCTGTAGAACCCGCCTGCCCCCATCCTGCTGTGACGGTGTCCTCTCCACTCCTCGGCCTCAGACACACTGGCTGCCTTGATGCCCCAGTGTGCTCACCATATGCCCACCTCTCGGCCGGGAATGCCTTCTTCAGATTGTCCCACATGCCCTGCACCTCCTTTGCTCAAACATCACTCTCGATGACATCGACGTGCCAGAAAAAAACACCGGGCACCATTTAAATTTTCATTTCAGATAAGCAATAAACAGCCACCTACATCCCACAAATACTGCATGGAACACATGGACACTAAAAAAAAATTACCCAGTGTTTATCTGAAATTCACATTTAACTGGGTGCCCTTTTGTTTTGTTTTCTTCTAAATCTGGCAACCCTACAGTGGATTCTGTCCCCACCCAAGTACATCCTGCCTTCCCTCTACCCTCACATTCCAGATTCCTCTTACCTGCCCTATTTTTGTTCCTTTCCTCCCAACAGTTTCTTCTAACAAGCTACATAATTACTTAAATATCACATTTATTGTCTGCTCCCTCTTCTGGAAAGTCATCTCCATGTGAGCTGTTCCAGCGTAAAAGCAAATTTAATTTGTGATCGAAGAATTTCATTTTTCACCATATTTGTTTTCCACCGTGTTGAAGGGTTGAAAGCTTTTTTTTATGAAAACACTTGGAAAAACACGGGCACTGCTATCTCTCCCTCCTTGCTATTTGCACAATTTAATACATATGCACGTATGTTAATATAATTGATTTCCACTTAAAGCTAACCGGCTGCTGTAAACTGGAGAAAAGAGGTTTGTCTTCCAAAAAATACACCAGACACACAGCTGACAAAATAGAAAATTCCCATGGGGGAAAATTACCTTAAAAAAGAAATCCAAACACTGTGATTGAATTTCCCAATTATGCCTTTCTTTGATAGCCACCAATTACAGATATATATTTTAAATTAATAAATGAACTTTTTTTCTGCAGCTAGGCGGCCATCTGTTGAATTCTATAGCTTAATAAAAGCTATAAAATATGTGACCACCTTGTTCTTTGTTGATTCCTTCATGTACTTATTCATTCAACTTACAGCTGTTGTTCGGCTGCTGTATGCAGAGCACTGTGTCAGGCGGGGGGATGGGGGGGTGGGAGAAAGACCCTTGAGAGGGAAGAAGGACCCAAGTCCAAAGGGCCCAGTAAATCAGCTTAAGGAGCCTATGGAAGGAGCAGGGGAATGGCCCTGTCAGACTTGCTCCTTAGAAAAATTACTCTGGCTTCTGGCTAGAGCATGGGGAATAGATTACTATTGTTCCCTACATTACACTTAAGAAGTTATTATTATAAACAGGGTCTTAACCTTAAACCTCTGGGCCTTCAAGTAAAAATTTCAGAAAAGGGCCCCTTTGAAGAAACCACAGTAGGTCTATTTTAAATATCTTACTACGGGCTGTCTAAACGTAGTTTTTAAAGTTATTATATAAATAGGAAACATCTGCAATTGTATTCGATTCTGTGAATTCTGACTAATGGAGAAGAGTTTAAAATGGAGAAAAAGGAAGAAAGACCTGACACGAACTAACAATTGGATTTACTCAAGCCAGACAGAGGATGAAGACCTCATGCATTATCTCGTTTAACCCTTACAGTCGGCTGAGAGGTTCTTGTATCATTATCCTCCTTTGCAGATAATGGATCTGAGATTCAGAGAGGTGAGTACGGCCCTCTGCAAAGGGCAGGGTTGGTTAACCGGCCCTCACCCTCTCTAAGCCCATGTTTTTTCTCTACAAAAAGCTGCAAATACATTTATGGTGCAGCTAAGTTAGGCAGCAGATGGATTGGGGAAAGGCTGAGGTAACCTTGAATAACAACAGAATAAAAGGGGGAAGATGGTCAGCTAAAGCAAAGGCAAACATTTAATTGGAAAAATAAAATATGAGGAATTATCCTTTTGATAAGAGAAAGAAAGGCAAATTTTCTTCTCAAATGAAGAGATATGGAATAATGGAGAGTATCAACTTTGAATTTTGGGGAATATGACAAGTACAATCATAAGTATAGTTTCTATTGAATTACAGAATTCAAGAGATGGTCTTCTTGCTGAGGTACTAATATTAAAGATAAAATGCTACAGAGAAGAAATCCACTTATTAAATCATTTAACACAACCCCTCTCATACAGACTGTTTGTCATTGGCCAGAGAGGTTTGATCAGCACCATATCCTCTGAAAGCCAGCTGCTTTAGTGTATTTGGCTACCTGGCAAGGTAACATGCCTTGCTACAAGGAACGGTGGGTCTCCCGTCTCCAAAAGGAGCATTCATCCAGGCTTGTGACAAAAATTCTAGAATACAGACTCTCTTTGGAGGGAGATCCCGTCACTCTGAAAAAATCACTTCATGCGTTTTCAAAGACACAGGCTAATCCAGGGCCAGGGGGCCACCAATGGTTACATACATATTGAGATTCCAGGAGCACAGGAAATGTCTCCTTCGTGAAACCAGCCTCCCTACTACCTTGTGGAGGTCTTGGTTAACCTGCATGGTTGCGTCACGACCCACTCACCTCATGAACTGGCCAGTCAGCTACCAAAACTCCAAGGAGTGGAACACAGATTTGGTGAACTTCAACGGGGTGGGTGCGAGGAGAAAATGCTGGCCCAGGGTAACCTGCCTCAAAGAGAAGGCCAGCTCTCCAGGAAGCAGGTGAGTCCATTTAGGTAAAGAGGACAGGGCTGCATATCCAACAGACCATGGACTCTTGTGACCACAGTCACTGCTCAGTGTTTCTTAAAGAATTGTTGAGGTGTTATGAAAAGTAGGGATTAGGAGTCAGGCCCCAAACTAATGCCTATTGAACAAGTTTTCCACTGGCTATATCTGAACAGGCTAAAAACTGCTCAGTTGAACAAAGTGATTATTTATATATTTATATATCCTTTGTATACATTGATATAGTATATATATATATATATATATACACACACACACACACACACACACACACATATATGTACACCCTTTCCACGGGGCATAATGTGAGCCATGTGTGAGCTTTTCTAAATATGGGTGGATGTTTTTGTGCCTTTCTACTTATTAGTAAAGCAGCAAAGAAAAAAGATGAAAAAAGGAGTGGGCGGGGAGAGAGGCAAGGCCAAATTTAGTAATTCTCTTCACCCCTATCTGGCCTCTTGCAGACAGCATCACTTAGGCAGGCAGGCCAACCATAAATCAGTACACCTGTGTCCTGGAGGTGGCCTTTATCGAGGAGTTTGTTTTTGTTGAGACAAAGTCTAACTGGCGTTCTCTCCCTGGAAATGGAAGTGGGGGAGTCTTTGAAAATTCCGATGCAGTAAAGCAGCCACAAGTACACTGGATGAGGACAGGAGGGAAGAGAAACATTCCAACTCTCAGAGTGTTTTGCAGATAATTAAAGCGAGGACCGTGACTCACAGCAGGGGGATTTGAACGTACCTGGCACGGGGCTTGACTAGAGCTCTCTCAATGTCTTTTCCTGTGCAGTTATGCTATTAGCTTTCAGAATATCCTACGTGGGGAGAAACACTTTTCTTCGAGCTATTCCAGTTTTCAATTATTAAAGAGCTTTGAGTTTAAAAGTTCACCCCCAAACCCATCACGTTCCCATCTCAGGCGACCCCCTTGTCTAATGGGTAGTAAGGAAATCACTCTTTCAGACACTACAGTCCACATTACTTAAACATCCACCTGCCCTATTTTACACAGGGAATAGGCTATGCAATAAACCTATCTGATCTTTTCTTTATTGTCTGCCTCAGGAATGTGTGCAGGGTTTTCTTCTTTGCTATAGGAACAGATTTCTTCTTTGCACTGTAGAAAGTGATTCACCTCTAGGAGGCTAATTTCTTATAGTTGAGTGCAGGATCTTAATAAATAAACCAAAAAGTGAAGTGCTATTCTGAACAGCCCTCACACCAGCAGGAAGAATCAGTGAATGAGGAACCATAGAAGACTGTTCACTACATACCCATTTACTCCAAAATGTTATTTGGATCAGCATTGGATTTTTTTTTTTTTTTTAAGTAAAGTATAAGTGATTCTTCTTTCTGTATTAATTAAGAATGTACACTACTCCTCAAGTGTTTTAACTCCTCCAGTGCCAAGCTTAAGTCCTCTGGATTAATCCTGATGCAGGAAGAGCTTTGAAAACAGCAATGGTAAGCAACAACCCAGAGTGATTAAGAAATCAAGATGTGTGTAGGTGCTGGTAAAAAAAAAAAAAATACGCCAAAAGATAGCAAATGGAAATTAGAAAGATAGCCCAGACATACTGTCAGAACAAGCTAAAAATTTACGGCTTCAATATGTTAGATTTGTATCACATCACGCTTCAGAAGACGCTGTGGGAAGGAGGGAGGTATGAAGGACATGAAAGATGCAGAGCTTTTAGCAGAGGGCCTAGCACAGAGTACGTCCTCAAAAAAAAAAAAGTTGCCTGAAATAAATAAAAAACATTGACAAAAGATAGGGATGGAAAGAAAATATTTTTCCTGCAGTCATTTTAAGTAGTTTTGCAGCACAGAAAGGAGATTCAAGGTATCTTTTGTCCAGGCTGGTAACATCTGATGAGGTTCTTAGGTATACGTATTAGTCAGCGTTCTCCAGAGAAACAGAGCCAATAGGACAGACAGAGAGATAGGCAGGCAAAGAGGCAGGCAGATAGTTATGAGAGATTGGCTCACATGATTATGTAGACCGAAGTCCAGTGATCTGCCATCTGCAAGTTAGAGGCCTAGGACATGTGGTGGTATAGCTTCAGTTCAAACCCAAAGGACTGAAAACCAGGAGTCTCATGTCCAAGGGCAGGAGAAGATGAATGTTCCAGTTCAACAGAGCACAAATTTGCCCTTCCTACAGCTTTTTGTTCTATTCAGGTCCTCATCAGATCAAATGATGCCCACGTGCAATGGTGAAGGCAACCTTCTTTACTCAGTCCACTGATTCAAATGGTAATCTCCTCCAGAAACATCCTTACAGACACACCCAGAAATAACGTTTTACCAGATACCTTTAGCCCCGTCAAGTTGACACACAAAATTAACCGTCATATTATAACTCTCCACTTACACAGCCCATTTCATTTTAATCAAGCCGTCAAATCATTCCTACGGCAAGGTAATGCTCCCTTTCTGTAACACAAGCCTGTTTATTCATGCACAGGCTTTTCTCATTTTGGAGAATTCATGGCCAATGGCTTTCTCCAAAGCCATTCTGAGAGGGTGCCACTGGGATTTTCAACCCCGATCCTCTAAATTGGAGGCTTCCCTGACAGGGGAGGGGACAACCCACATGCAGCGATGTTGAAGTATCTTATAGGAAACAGAACCAGAACCCAAAACCCATCTCTCAGGGATTACCAGTAATGATCTCCCCGACAGCCTCATGGCTGGAAAAGTAATCTCAATGAGTCTTCCTTTTATGGGAGAAGGACAGTCTCAGAAAAACTAGATGTTTCAGATATTGCCTTAACTTTATCCCAACATGCATGTTTTCTTCATTGATAGGTTTTTCATGGCAGTGATGCCTAGTTTAAGACTCTCTTGACAAACACCCATTAGAAAGCTTAAACACTGTTTCCTTTGGCCTCTCTCAAGGTAAGTCCCTGCCCACAGGTTCAGTACTGATTCCTTTAAACTAAACACATACTTACTTTGCTCCTAGGATAGTCAACGTTCACTTTTACCTAGGCATAACTGAGCAATTGGATTTTTTAGTTCGAGTTCGAGAGTGAAAAACAAATACATGCTAATTTTATGGAATAATCTCTCTAGAAAGGAGCAAACCATATCAAAACAATCCCCTTTGTAGACCTCCAATTAAACTATGCCTGTGCGGGACAAAATACTCATCACAACTGGGAGGAGAAAAGTATTGTTTCAAACCTATTATGTACAAATCATCTAATTTTTCAAGGTCAATGAGTATAATTTACCCATCTTTGGTTACTAAAGGGGTTATATATGATGAACAAAACTGAAGAGTTCGTCCATTTCATTTCTGTTGTTGATTCACCCACATTTGTTTGGCTTTTATGTCCATGTAATTGATTTATATAATTCTGTCCAAAGCACACAGGCAACTGCTCATGACCACTTGGGAACCATTGAGATTATTATTGTACTGATGTTTATTCAAGGCCAAATGCAGAGAACATAAAAGGTGTGATGTTCAACTAAGCATAACAATATCATGAAAAATCTACTTGGTCTCAGCAGTAAAATAGAGTCTGCCTACCAATCAGTTTCATAAGTGCAAGTGAATTGCTTCTGTCCATGTGGCTGGACTAGCTACCCAAATTAATAACGGCACAGTGTTCTAGTTTCACAATATACTGCACACTCTCCAAGAGCACAATAAAAGGACAGTCATCTTCAATGCTACTTGATGATAAATTTCACACTGAAGACTTCTCACACTTTGAGTCAGAGGATAAAATATTATAATCGTCTGTTAAAAATAAATAAATAGATATACGTTTGATAACCCAGAGTGCCATAGTCCACTCAAATAGTTCATGGACAGCACTGATTCTAATTTTTTTCAATGAATAGATTTTTTTTCCACTTTAGTAATATACTATGTTGAACCTCACACCTTTATTGTCTTGCTTTGAATTATAATTAGTATCACTGAAATACCACAATGTCTATTCAGAACCTTTCAGTTTTCTTTTCTAGAACTTTACTATGCAAATATGTGTATATATATAGTTTTTTCTGTATTTAGATTTGACATTTGGATAAACCTAAACAAGTTTAAGGGCCAGAGTTTAGTAGGTAAATAACAAAACACTTTTTTTCTTTATGCCACCAGAAGCTAATTAAAGCTGTTTCCCTAAAATCCAGATCAGTTTAAAATGCTTTGGAAGGACTGGAAGGGCGTTTTAGTTTTTCTCCTAAGTGCTAATGATCAACTCAGTCTACAGTGCAGACCAGAGAGGTCAAGACACTTCAGATGTGTGCACAAGAAGGCCAAGCTTGGGAAATCTGGATACCTGAGTGACCGGCAGAAAAAGCAAATGATCTCTAACCCGGGGTAAAGATCAATGTGGATGAGATCTATTAGAGATTCACCAATACCATTTTCTTTCTCTGGACATAAAGGAACACTACACTTCTCAGACACCTTTGCAGTTAGATAGGGATCATGCAACCGATTCTGGCCAACAGAACGTGGGTGGGAGTGATATAAGCCAAAGACATGATGTAAGCCATTTTCTGGCCTGGCCCTAACCCACCTGGTCTCTTCTTGCCAGATCTTCTCTGAGGTCAGTCCACATTTACATGGAAAAACTTAGGTCTACCTTAAAAATCAGATAGAATTTTAGGCTGAAATTCTCTAAACCAGAAAGGCTTGGAATCCTTGAAGAATGAGAGCTGTTTAGGCCAGTCTCACAAAAGCTATGGGCATCACAATAAACTCCATTTTTAAAAGACTCTAAAACTGAAAGTCCCACTTATAACACACACAGTACTGAGTGCCAAGAATTAAGATACAATAATGCAAAGAGGTTTTAAAAAACTCTACCAGATGTAATGAAAGATGATGGTGCAGACAAGGCAGAAGTCCAAATGCTTCAGTTTCACCCTTCTGAACATCAGTGTTCTTTGAATAGTATGGTTGACGCAGAAGGTAAGGGTGACTTGGCTGAACCTGGAACAGCCCACAGTATTCCCTAGGTTGTATTTTTTAAATAAAACCCTAAAATGTAAGATGTATTTATTGCTTCTTTCTATGACACTATCCAGACAAAACAATTTCAGTTATTTTAACCTCCCTATTTATTCATTGCAAATGAATGGTAATTTATTACATATACATTAACTTATTCGTATCATAAGATCTATACGTTCTTCTCACAAGCACCTATCACTAGCCTCTTTCTCTAAGTAGAGGATTATTTAGCTTTATGGAAATGTAAATAATGCCATGTTTTATATATATTAATATTTAAAGCCTCAATTTAAAAGGCTACAGATTTTACAATGAAGGGTAAGATATTCAACAGCTTACTCTAAAGTGTACTTTACGTCTTGCATTTAAGTATAGAAGTTATCTTCTTTACTTGAACATTTATAAACTCAAATCCTTTGAAATGTTTTCCTTCTTGTATTTAACGTAGCCCGTTCTTTTGCTTAGAAAGATATATTGCCACATTTATCAATTTTCTGAGAAGTTTCTCAAACAACTTTACCTTATAAAATGCTACTATCACAGTGTAACAATAATGCTACAATGAAATTATATATTTTTGTAACCCTTCTCCCTTAAGTGAATAATTAATAGTTAAAGAATAGTTTCTTCCTACAGAAAGCTTTTGAATGGCATGGTCGGTCCATAATTCTACCCGATAACCTCAGAGAGTGAATAAGCCTGTCACTAGGGCATATAATCCTCCAGGCGAAGAAGAAGAAAATGTGTTAGGACATAATTAAATACTTTTGGGGAAAATAGAGGAAAAGAAACTTCATCTTTTGTCAAACACACTTTTGTTAACCCAGACTTTGCCAGATTTGCAGCATGTCAAAACTGGTCCTTTCCTTAGCCATTTAAGTACCAAGAATGCCCACTCATTGTTCACGACTAGTTTCCGCTTGCATGTGACAAAACAGCTAGTTGGAGAGTCAGCCTCGGTCAGTGTCTATTTAGGGCAAAATGTCAAAAAAGAATGTCCTGCATTTGGGACTCAACAATAATGAACATGGCTAAATCTGAAAATTAACAAAAGAAAGTGAACAGCTTTTTAAATTCTGAAGAACATTAGATTCTGGTGTCCTTTTTGTTCTGATTGTTGTGGCTTAACACTCTGAAAAGACCACCTGTTGGGCTGCCATTTTGTGACTGTATTAAATGCAGCGATTGCATAAAAGAACACTTTCCAAAATAACCCGGCATTATTATTCACTTATTTTATAGTAAATCTGCATTCAAAGCCTGCATTAAAATATGAGGCTTTTCCCCTAAGTGAAATTTAAAGCTATAAGTTTGACATAAATGCATACTCAACCGTAAATGCTTGATTTTATGGTCAAATGCATTATCCTTAAAAATGAGTACAAGGAAACCTTTGATATGGCAATCAGAGAGTACGTTGAATGAAGTGAAACACTCAAAAGTGGTGGATGACAGACAGGGAATCCCCAAGGAAATGACACAAAACTGATAGCATATAATTATTAGACTGACACAGAGAGGCATAATGTAGTTGGAGAAAATTACTGTTGCCTATTAAAAGAATATGATATCCCGAGCAATACTGAAAGCATATTTTACTAGAACAATACCTCTGAATTCATGAATAAAAGAAAAACCATGTATGTATACGTATAGCTGATTCACTTTGCTGTACAGCAGAAACTAACACAACATTGTAAAGCAACTATACCCCAATAAAAATTAATAATAGATAAATAAAAGACAAAAGAAAAGCCATGCCCCAAGCTCACTGGCTTTGCAATTCACTTCTACTAAAAAATCCCTTCTAGAACACAGTGGAAATAAAAATATTACTAAGTCCAACTGATGAAAATGAAAGTTTATGATGCAAGTGACAACTAAGAAAATACAGAAAGAGAATACGAAAGTGAAAAGAGAACCTCTTCCTAAGACAGAAAGACCATTTCCTGTCAAACTTTCTAATAACCTTTTTGAAATACACATTTTGCCATTGAACATGACTGCTTGTACTGAAAGACATCTGTGTCACGTGAACAAATATTTTGGACGCATGACTCTATTTTCAGTTTTGTGGCTACTTTAGAATAGTGTGGTGAGGAGCAATTCTGTGTTCCATGAGTTTTAATGGTACAGGAGCCTGTTAGAGTTAATGGATTTTCTGAATTTGGAAAGCATAGTATTTACAAAATTTTTTTAAAATACTACTTTAAAAAGTTTCTAAGATTTCCTAAATATTTCACATTTCAGGTTATTTCTGATTATAGTCTTTTCCTTGAGATGATTTATTTCATTTGTTTTAAATTTGCTCTACTTAATGACCTAGAGTAAGTTCCATGGAATGCACGAGTGTATTGTCACAAAAATAACACGTCTTTATCATTGAGGTACAGCCAAAAAGTCTTTCCCTAAGTTTTTCAAAGTTTCTATTTGCTCAAGGCTTGACTTCTATAAAATGTTTTAAAAAGTGAAAATTTATTTCTATGTTGTATTAAAAAAGAACTTTTCCTTCTAAAGGAAGAAAAGTAAAAGTACTTTCCGTAAGCCTTACTTCCAAAGTAGAAAAGACCACGAAAAAAGAAATTCCAAGTTGATTAAGTTTGTAAAAATTTCATTGTTGATTTATGCAAAATATATTGTCATATTAATCAATTTTCCAATAAGTTCCTTAACTTACAGAGACTCTTGTGAGGTGTAAATTCAGAATATTTAATCAAAGTGTGAGTTTAAAAAAATCCCTCTCTGAGTATATTTAAAGGAAGACTTATGTCTAATAAATAAGCACATTTGGATTTTATACCTTTCTGACTTTATATTAGATGATGGTATTTAAAGAAAAGCCTACATCTTCCACACTCACAAGCAAACATAATCCCTGTTTTCCGAAAATATTATTTTTTCCCGTATGTTTCAGAGTATTTTATTGGGGAATATAACATCAAAAAATAAACATGTGGAAGAATATAGCAAAATGCAAATATTCATGAATAGGGACGGTACTGTAATGAGATAACTCTCATTCATAAATTTGGGATTTTCGTGGTGAAAAATTATGAATGCACCCAAATGTCATGGGCGTTCATGTGTCTGGAAGAGCTCAAGATACTGAAATAATATGGCAATTTAAAATTTTAGTTGATCTCTTATAAGTTTAGCTTCCTAAAGATCCGTTTTCCTGACATGAATGTCATTCAGTGGAATACTCACCACCCTTCCATAAGAAAAATGATATGAAAAACTGACAGAAGACATCATGTCATGTCTAAGACATGTCAAAATCTAGTGTCAGAGACCCTTGGAAGTCAGTGACTTAGCAAATTAATGCAATATAAAGCTGTTTGTGGAGCTGTTCTACATCCAGACTAAAATATACTTTATTCTCCTTAGGAGAAAAGCATCTTATAAATACCTCAAAAAGTAGGTAAAATTATATAACATATAATAAATTAATATGAGTTCCTTGTCTGCTAAGACTGAGTTCATGGACCTAGTTAGACAGAATCATGGCTGGAAACTAGAGCTTATGTAGACAAATAGGTTAGGCTTGGGAAAAAAAAAGAGAAGTGTATCATTATGAGAGTCACAATATACCTGGAATGTCAAGGGTTAATAAGAAGTAAAGGGAAAGTGAAGGGACAGGAGAGATGAGGAAATAAGAGAAACGGAGCAGATGAAAGAAAGGATTCAATGGAAGGTATTGTTGGGCACAGCTAGGTGTCAGAAACAAAACTAGAAAAATGGGAACCACTTCGGAAGGAAGATAAAAAATAAATAATGAATGTATACCACATAGTAAAAAGAGAAAGAAAATAAGAAATAATACAAAGGCTTTCAGGCATTCCACAGAGCATATCTGTGGAAAAAAAAAATAAAGCAAGCAAGCAAGAAAAGAAACAGTGAAATTGAAATTTTCTCCAAAGGTATCTCATCTAGAAGCCTTCATTGTGCCTTCCTTTTCACATCAAGAATTTAATTTTGCATTCCCTTTGTCTGTCTTGAGCCACATTTCTAGTTTATTCCATGGATTTCTTTTCTTTTCTTTTTTTTTAAAGTTCTCCTTATTGGCTAAAAGAGGGGAATAAAAATCAGATCCCTGCCTAGCCTCTTTGTCCCAAGTTTAGGAAAGATGGGAATGTGTTATTCATCGATGTTTGGGTATCTGCTCATTTTCTCTCCTGTACCATAACAGCTACTGTTTCCATTTTCTTTAAGAGGGTCTCCTTACAATGCTAATGCTAACAGACTCTACACTATGAATTTACCATTAATCAATAAAGCTCCTTCTGTATGTTCATGGAATGGAATATAATAAGTTGAACTCTTCAACTCCAGGATTGTGGTTCTCAGCTGAGGATACATTTTATTTCTGGCCCTCTGGGGTCTGTCTAGGCTTCTGCAGGAGGTTGGGACCTCCATCAGGAGAGGTGGCTTATTTGGACTACCCTAAACTTCTCCCTGAATAAATACAAACTCTATATTTGACTGGAAGGAACTAAGTCCTTTTCTGACGCTTTCTGCTGGTTTCGTTCCAGGGCCACACAAGCTTACCAAACTTCTGTCTGTATTTGCAGCGTGGGGTTAATTCCGACCTGAGCTAATCAGTTATCCAGAAGGATACCTGGCCAGTCACTTCCCTAAACTACAGCACACGGGAGCAAGGACTAGTACCTGGGCAACTGCATCAAGTTACCAACTGTTTCTCTAACCCTAGTCACATTCCCTGGGCAAGAAACTTCAGTCTCTCTGTCTATAAATTCCAGGGTATCAGTTAGTTCTCACTTAACAGGCGTGTCACAATTATACAGACCCATTCTCTTCCACTGACCAACAGTACGCGACATTTGTTGAGGCCCCATGGAATGACGACGCTCCCCTTCAGCTGCGGATGCCCAACCCTACATATTCGCCTCCCGCTTTTGTCCATCCCCGACAAGGAACTTCAGTCAGCAGTCCTTATCCCCAGCTTCTCTCTGGTGCCCATGGCAACCCCATCTATTAATGCTGAAATGTGACTGCAGGGTTTTTTTTTTCTGGAACCTTTTTGAAATGAACTGTTGATGCTGCAGTTTTTGCACATCTTTCAACTTGTGCAGAATTCACAGCCGGAACTTACCAGCCTGAGTCCAGTCAGGTTCACTAAGACATACTATCTAAAACCTGCCATTTAACAAAAGCCTTTTGCATTTCAGAATTCATTTTCCTCCTTTCACCATTTTCTCTTAATTGCTATAGCAGACAACTACTTTTGAGAGGAAACTCTCTTGCAAACCCTTACTTTAAATTTAAGTCAACACACACATACATAGTAAGCGTGTGTGTGTGTACATGTGATACATGAAGGAATATGCATTTAAAAGCTCATACATATTCTGCATCTAGAAAGTTCTACGTAACTTCAACTTACTAGTTCTCTAAGCTATCATACTAACCGGATTGATATTAGTTAAGGACAGAGCCCTAAAAACCTCTTTTGCAGCAATATATTTTAAAAATTGCTTATAATTTGCTTATTTGCAAATTCTTTAAAATCGGTTTTTGAAAAGAAATGACACAAACATCAGTTTCTACGTAGAAGTTTGCTAGCGTCCAGGTAACGCGTGATACCATTTCCTGGTTTAACTTTCTCTTTCACAGAGTATTCTCCTGATTTAGGGTACTCTCACTTCCACCGGGAACTGTGCATTTACTCAGTTTATCCATTTTTGCTTCTCTGATACAATTATCATTATTCTTTTAGCTTTTTAAAAATCCCGCTTTAAAATCGTATTCATTTAATGTGTCTGCCTTTAAGAGATTAGAACTCCTATTACTCCTTCATGTGTATATCACCTGTTAAGGAAACATCTTTTATAAACTGCAATAGAATGCCAAGTTAATGGGATGAGCCAGAACTCCATCCTGGAATCACCCACCTCTGAAATTCAGCCACTGTACCGCAGGCCTCTCACTGTTGCGGCCTCTCCCATTGCGGAGCACAGGCTCCGGACGCGCAGGCTCAGCGGCCATGGCTCACGGGCCCAGCCGCTCCGCGGCACGTGGGATCTTCCCGGACCCGGGGCACAAACCCGTGTCCCCTGCATCGGCAGGCGGACTCTCAACCACTGCGCCACCAGGGAAGCCCTCAGCCACTTCTTGGATAAAAAGCAACAGCTGTGAGAGAGCATAGCCTTGCTAACATTGCACACCTGGTTAAGTCAGGCAAGAACTGGAAAGAGTTTCTACCTGAATTTGCAGGGGTGAGGGGGAGAATTTTAAAAGCTGAAGTGTAATGACCCCTCATGGGAATTTGAGTCCCAACTCAGGGTTAAATCTTGCCTCATAATAAAAGATGGATAAGGTCATTATAATCAAAAAGAGGGTCTGCTGAGCACCAGGCTAGGGCATGTCTTTGGGCTGGAGAGAAGGGCTTCCTCCTATAGCATTACTGAGGGTCCCAAGCACAGGATAATTTCATTCTCATCTGTGCAGACCCAAGCTGAACCTACAGGAATATAGGCAAGACCCCGTGGGCTGCAGCAGTTGTGGGGAAGCGGTCAGTTACCCTATAGGGAGAAAAGCTTTCTGGCTGCTTTCAGGAAGGACTGGCACAGGCAGGAAGAGTGAACCCTGACAGGTTTGCGAAGCAAGGGCCAGGTAGTTACAGTAAGAGATGGTCTTCTCCCCTGAACTGCTCTATTAATTATCCATGTGGGCAGGAATTGTTTCTCTTGAGCAGTTACTGATACAGATATTCAAACAGTTAATGAAACTCCATCTGTATAGGGGCTTCCAAGTGGGAGTGCAGGCTGAATTCATTAGTTTCAGACGTGAGGCTTTTTTTTTTTTGTAAAGCCAGGAGAAAACCCACAGTCCAAACAAACAGCGTTTGTAAAGTTCTGAAAAGACACTGCTACTGGAAATGAGGAGGGAGAAAAAGGAATAAATGCTTTCCAGCAAAGCCTACTTTCTTTAAAATGAAAAACAATGGTAAAGGTTTCCATATGTAATTAAAACCTCATTCTGAAGTTACCATTGCCACTGGCTCCCAAAGGACTCAATTAACAGGAAACTGCAAAGAATATGGTATTTCTTTGAGATGCTTTAAGAAATACTACCAGGAAGACAATAGGTTGGATAGTAGCTTTTACCTCCAAATGATAAGCAATTATGGTTCCTTCCAGGGTAGAAGAAAAGGGAGTAACGCTAAGAAAAGTAGGTTTGTAACGTGAAATTAGATTTTCAAGGGTGCATATTTATCACCAGACCTACAATGAAATTCAAGCTGAAAATGATACGTTCGTACAAAGTCCAAACTTAAGAAAATTCTTTAAAAATAAACCACAATCCCTCCCGTCCCCCGCCGTTCAGAATATTTCACCTGAGAAAGGAAAAGCGCTCACTCCACGCACACTTGACTGAGGTCTCCTTACCCAGACAGAGGCTTCCTTACAACTGAAGATGGTACCCAGTTCTGGTGACCATCTCGCCCCCGGAAGGCGGTTTCCAGGTGTCCCGGATACTATCAGGTTTAATTTCAAAGTACTGAATGAGGCTTCCATATGTGTGTAGCGATGGTAAAAAGAAGAGACAACTTGTGTCACTCTGCATGTTAGTGAAGTTGACAACCAAGCCAGGCAGCCATCTGTGACTTGCTTAAGCCCTGCTTCAGGTGGCTGCCTCTTTGAGTTGCTAAAAATTGGATCTTAGAAATTCAGTATCTGAAACAAGCCGCTGCATAGCCAGGGTACGGACAGACTGGAGGCTCGCCTACCCTGCCGAAACTGGACCACCATCCACACCTGGGAAGAGGCAACAGCAGCATTGCTGTTAGAGCTAATGAGCAAAAGCCGGGACACCTGGGATGAAAAAAATTAAATTATAAATAAATAAATACCAGCAAACTACCTGTTCGTCTCTACCTGGGAGGACCTTAGGAAGGCTAAACAGCGCCTTCATTTCTGGGCTTTCCCTTTGAAAAGGGAAGCAGACACTGGGAATCATTCCTTCTTTTCTTACAGGCTTTTTTTTTTTTTTTCTTGATCCTTAATGGAGATCTTGAACTGCAGAGCCGCCGTGTCAGAACTCAGATGGTTAACATTCACTTCTTGCTGTTTTATTGCATATTACTGTGAGCGCCTGAGCAGCGGGAGCAGATTCGGGCAATTACAATCAAGTCAGGGCGCACGCCGCGGCGGAGCAACACGAGCATGATGAGGATACTGATGAGGCACTTATCGAAAACCCCACATCATCCACGCGCATCAGCCACAACATGTCACCCCAAATGAGGCATCAGCTGCCTTCAAAAGGCTCATTGCACAGTGTTTACCGCTTCCCTCGGACCCACTTTTGATTTTACGGTCAGAGCTGGGTTCAAACAGCAGCTGTCTGGCAAAGGCAGGTCTGCGGCTTCTAGCAGCTTCCCCGAGAGTCCTGGGGCTTTGTCTGGGGAGATTTGGGGAGCAGGTCCTGGAAGGGGACGTGGGAAGGCAGAGAAGTTTCCAGGTCCGTTTCTCTCGAAGAGGAATCCCTTTCCCAGAAGGGGCCCTTGATTAATTTCAAGCACTAGCACACAGTGCTGGCATAATGGGGGTGGGGGGAGGGAAGCCAAAGAAGGAGACTTTTACAGATCTCCTTAAAATAGTAACAGGGTGGGTGGGACCTCTCACGCAGACAGAAGTCCTAGAAAGGTCAATCAATCCATTTGGGAAAGACAGGTCCACCCAGGAGAACCGTTCAGGTGGTGACAATTTTTAATTTGTTCATTATCAACTCATTCTTGGGTGGTTTTGGGGGGAGGGGGCGTTTATTAGTAATTTATAGGGAAGACTTTATTTCAAAAACACTGTTTTCTGCTATGGAGGAAGTAGGTATATTCCTAGTAACACTCCTTAAACTATTCTTGGTCACTTTGGGTTAATGCAACTTGCAGCTAAATACTTGGGGGAATGTATTTGTTTACACTGGAAAAAAAAGAATATGAAAAAATCATTGCCATCTATTTTTCAATCTATGTCATTCCTGGTAGGGAGAGACATCAGGCTGATACATTTTTGTACATTTTTTAAACGGTTGCATGAGTCAATGTTGTTTATTTTGAAGCTAAATGCTCTTGACTTTGCAAATACTCCTCCTCCGGTAAAACATTTTCCAGTTAGAGCTAGATCAGTTGAACCAATACCAATAAAAGCCACCCAGACTTTCCATGTTTTACTCTTTTGGAGACTTTTCAGCACAACCGCACCTCCACACCCACTAGTGTGTGCCATCTCAGTCACCCAGAGCAGTGGGAAGAAACGGCAGCACATGGCTTCCAGCCTGGTATGGGGCAGGCATGGAACAAACGCGGGCTTCCTTTCCCCCAGACCAATGATCTGTCCTGGAGACAGCACCACGTGGAGAACAAGGTTCAGCAAGGTGCTGCAGGGACATTAGGTAGGTTCAGAAGGCAGTGTGGACATGGGGCAGGCCACCAGGCAGAGCCACCAGACAGAGCCACAGACTGACGAAGGTCCAGGGTTCTAGGACCCAAAAGCAACCCTAATGTACCTGACACTGGTCTAAAATATCCTTCTGTACTGGGTCCTGGGTGTCAGGAACTCTTCCTTTTCAGTTTAATCACAACCATTGCTACTTTCTTTTCACTGTTTTCGTCCGTGATTCTAAAGCAGTTGGCATTAGGTTTTGAAGGGGATTTTAACATCTTTATAAAGAGTGGGGAACCAAACTAAATACTGAGTTTGAAGAACTCTGATAATTATGAAAAATTAATTTACTTTTCCTGGTAAGCCATTTTACCCACTCTTCAAAGTTAACATAAACCAGAGTTCCCAGAAAGTTCAGGAAAGGGGCTCCTTAACCTCCACTCTGTCTCAGCGGTTGTGCTGGTTTTCTTTCCTTCTGGGTCCCTTTGTCTTCTAAACCTTCTGAAACTCCTTTTATGCCCCTCATCCAGTGATATTCCAATTTGGCCCTTTCTACCCGAGCTCTTTGCTAGTTTCTGGGGGTCGTAAGTTTAAGCCCACAGGTTCGGGTTCCAAACTTGTATTCAAGGGAAAACGCCATTAGACACCGTCAAGGTTGGTGACCACCAAGCTCAGAGCAGCGCTCAGCTTTGTTAGGGCCAGGGGAGCCAAGGTAAAAGAAGGCAAATGTGAGCCTCATTTCCCTTTATCGTCTCAGCCCCTCGGCCTCCAGCGGGAAAGAGGAGGCTTGATGTCCCAAGAACCTGTGTTTATTAGATGATGCTAAATGAGTACTAAAGGGAATACAAGCTCTAAATGCATAAAAGAAAACGGGTGGTTTCCATGGGATAATGGAGAATTTTGGAAGGTTAGATTTAAAATTAACTCAAGAATCTTAGGTTCATCTTAGTCCTTCCAGATTTCGCCTAGGACTGATTTTCACCCTGTCCTGTCTTACCAAACTTCCAGTTAGCCTTTCTTTTTAGAGCTCTTCTAGCAGGTGATGCGTATCGATGACGTAGTGAGAAAATGAGTATCTAGAGGTCAGCAGTAGATTATGGAGAGGATTCATTAAGCCATCAGATGCATTTGTATGGACTTTAGCAACCTTCTCACCATCAACAATGCCTGCCTTGGTCTTTGGTTCTAGGGGTTGCAAACACTTAACAATTCTTCAGTAAATTTTAATATCATTGGTTGTATATATGTGTATGTTTTAAATTTTTATGTGTTGATACCTTTCTATGTCTAGAGGGGTAGGGGGAGGCAGGAGAAGGACTGCAAATTAAAATGCAGCATGATACATTCTAGGCTGTTATCCAAACCAAATGAAAAGGAATTACTCATGTAGCGAATTCAGAGGGACTCACTGGTCAGATGGCTATTGAGTCTCCTAGTTTTTGACCTCTGGTTTAGTAATCTAGAGAAAAACAGTCCTGCAGGATCCTTGCTGGGAGCTCCATAGAAGATCCAGGCAAGAAAGACGCGGTTTGCATGTGTGTATATGCATGCAGAGTGCACGTCTGGAATGTGTGTGTGTGTGTGTGTTATCTCTTTGTGGGGTCATCATCTAACGCTCTTTGTGATGCACATTCTAAATTAGGCAAAAGAGATGCATCTTTCAAATGCAGATCATGTTTGCATTAGAAGAGCAGTGAGAACACTTGTCAGTTTCAGAACATTTATGTGCTAGAAGTACTGTTAGCAGAAGAGCAGTTTAGATAAATTCAAGACTTTTTTTGCTGATCACAAACATTAAGCTTCACACCTGAAGCCCTCAACCCCCCGCTGTGCTCTAATCCTAGCACCATTCACCCTTAGAGACGCAGAGTGCTGTGCCTGGGCTCTCAAACCTTTGATTGCCCTTACTTCGAATGCCACCACCTGCAAAAATGCCTTTTGATTCCCTTTGAGCCTCTTGAGAAGGAAGTAAAAATGATAATTCATGACAAACATTAATTAATTGTTTACAAGATGATCTTTTCTTTTTCCAACTTCTGTTCAGCAGACATGTTGAACTGCAAGATTCCACTCCTGACGCCAGAATTTGTCAAGAGGCCTGCATTGTTGTTTCTCACTGAGGCATAGGACCGACTGCGGGCCATTGTTTCTCCAGCTCAAGAGGGCCTGCCTGGTTCTTGTTGGAAGAATGGGGGTGACATGCGTGAGTTCCCAAGTATAAAAGAACTCCCGGTTCTAGAAAGGAACAGGAGTTTAGCCACTAATGCAGAGTAAATAAACATTTTTCACCACCTCTTGCTCCATGTGATTTTTTTTTAAAGGTCAAGAGATGCCATTACAGTATTTTAAAAGCTTCAAATTATGTTTAAAGAACGTATCACTAAACTCACAGAAAACTTATCAGAATTTGGGAACCCACTGTGATTGTTTGGTCCTTGAGTTTTATCATTACTGGAAGGCGGATTGTAAAAGGAATGCAGATGCCCCATTGTTTCTAATATCCTGCAATTTGCACAAAGTGAATGTGGCTCAAGTTCTTCCCCATTTCCCTCAAAATATGGAAAATCTGGAGACCATTCAATTTCAAATTTTCCTGTGGTCCACATTGCAGGTCACACATTCTAGACAGATAAGAATAAGCCTTTGGGGACCTTTCATGATGAACATGTTCAAAATGCAAAGAATGGATCATGTTCCTCTGAAACCTCCAATTGTGTGTGTGAAAGAGAGAGAGAGAGAGGAGTAAAAGGCAGGGGGAGATTTCTCATTCAAATGAAAGAATAAAAAGCTTACTTCAAGGAAGTATAGAGTAACAGCAGAAAGACTTCCTCAGCATCTGAGGTTTTCAGATTTCAAATTAGGAGCCCTTAGATCACGGCTGCTAGGCTAAAAATCAATTCTATATTTTCTGAGTTAATGCGAAGGATTGCACTTAACAGACACGGAGACTAATAAAGTATGCAGAAGGAGTAAAAGTCGCGCACACACACGCACAGATTCAGGCCTTAGTCTTGGCCATGATCCAGCACAATGATGTTTCAACCAGATTTGAAAAAAAATCAATAACATCTGTGGTATAATGGTTAATTAAAGCAGCTCTTCAGCGGAGCTCAGGAGGAGAGGCTCGGCCTGAAATTCAGACAGCTGAAGCCTGATTATCAGGAAAGAATGCTTTTTTAGCTCTGAGTGGGTAGGCCAAAAGCTGCAATGTGCCGAAATGGGGAGAGAAATTGCTTTTATTTTAACTTTCTTTAAGTAATCAATACATGCTTTTCACCTGTATTAGGACACCGCTCAGCTTCAAAGCCTGTTACTCCACTTCAGCATAAATTCTAGCTACTGTCTTTTGAACCTTAGGTTTAAAAAGGAGCCCCATCCCCTGTAAAGCAAAAGCAAAAGAAGCAAAAGAAAAGAATATGCAGGTGTGGTTATATGTCCTTGAGAGCAGCTAAAGCTCAGGCTCTAGGATGGTTCGAAGTGTTTAATCCATAAGCTATGAGCAAAGCTGACCTGACCTTGGGGTATACAGAGGTCATAGCCAAAGTACTAAGGTGGTACAGCAGAAGGACTAAAAATCCTCAAGGCAATTGTGAAGGGCAGGGTCAAATTTCCCCCTTCTTTTTGTCTTCTTATTGTTTTGAGTTCTGTGCTAGGGATGTTTACCTTTTGAAGGACAAAGGTCAAAGAATCAACAATGATGCCTCCTGGCCATAGATGGCAAGGTCAGCAGGTGACTTCTCTAAAGAAAAAACATTAGTAACACCCCACCTACTATTTTCTTGGCCCCCTTGCTTTGCCTTCTATTTCGGATATTGTTCCTGGACAGCAGAATCTGCGTCTTCACATCACTGGCAAATTTTGAGAAGCACTTGGTGAAACCATATGGCTCTCTCTAGATGACGGAAATCCTCACACGAATACCAGTGAATAATACAATTTGTCAACCGGTCATTTATTTTTTCATTCAAGTTTTTATCAGTGCCAAGCATGTACCCACTACTGTGCAGGGTGTCAAGGTTCCGAAGACAAATAAGAGATGGTTCTTGACCTACAAAGCTCATTGCCTGTCTGAGGGATGTGTGCTTGTGAACAAATAATTGCAAACTCATTGGAAAAAGAGCTCGAATAGAAGGGTCAACAAGAGCTAAGAATTTTGAAACTCTCTGCTGTCAACTGAGCTCAGGAAGGGGCAGAGTGAGGGTTTGGGAGCTTCAGCGGGGAGTGACACTGGAGCAGAATCTTGGAGGATAAGGAAGAATTTCCAGGCAGACAAGGGAAAATGAAAGGCAGGGAAGGCATTCAGAATTATGGATACTTCTGTGAACTGTCAGGATTAGTTTGGAAGAACATATATAGAAGAAGTGATACAAATGTCTTATAAAATCTTCATAATTAATCTTTATATTTTACATTGGCTCTCCCCATGTTAAGAACTATCAGGACCAGAGATTCCAACACCATCCTTTAAAGCTATCACAACCTATTAGTTCTTTTTTTCTTTCATCTGACCATACTCCCTCAGGGGAGGTTGGGAAATTCATTGGTATCTTCTCTTCTCTAAATGCACTTAACCCCTTTGGCTTTTCCTCAGGGCTCCAGTTTTTCATCCTATGACTTTTCCTTTTAACCCTTCTCTGAGTCCTTTCCAGACTCCCTTTCTCCACAATTTCAAAATGTGAACTAGCTTTAAAGGCATCAAGGAGCTGCCCTGCCCATCAGTACACTGTATAGTAAAGTATGCTTGAGAAGAACTAGTAATAATGTCTACCACTTTTCATCTTTAAAATGTTGGTCTCTGGGGGCTTCCCTGGTGGCGCAGTGGTTGAGGGTCCGCCTGCCAATGCTGGGGACGTGGGTTCGTGCCCCGGTCCGGGAGGATCCCGAGTGCCGCGGAGCGGCTGGGCCCGTGGGCCATGGCTGCTGAGCCTGCGCGTCCGGAGCCTGTGCTCCGCAGCGGGAGAGCCCGCAGTGGCGAGAGGCCCGCATACCGCAAAAACAAAAACAAACAAAAAAATGTTGGTCTCTGGGTAAAATCTTGCTACTCCATTTACCGTGTGATCTTGGGCAAGACACATGAATTCTTTGGGTTTCAGTTTCCCCATCTGAAACGTGGGTATAGGTCAATAACTATCTCATAAAATTGTTGTGTAGATTTAATGAACTAATAATCGTAAAGTGACTAGAATAGTGCCTGGCACAGAAGAATTGATAGATTAGTGATCGTTAAATAAATCAGTTCCCAGCACTTTAGCACATGGTTCTCTGACCAAGCTTATTTTTATCATAATTTTGCTTGTCCATTTTATTGTCTCAAATGCTCCTTACCAGGTATGCAATTCAAACCTTCTCTACTTTGATATGGATCAAATCTCCACTATCACTCTGAATTTGATTTTGGTCTTTTAATATATTATCAACTCATCTTTAGAGCCAGTTATTTACTCCTAATTTTTATTCTATTCTCTGTGTTTTAAAATAATTTTCAAATTATGTTGCCAGCTTTTCTTGCCAGCAAAGGAGTGATATTTGCCTTCACATTTCTCTGGATAACTTCTATGATTTTATTATCTGAGGACTGACTCTACCTTCTTGTACTTGTCTTTCTGATTTGGCTGTTATGCTATTCCTTGGTAAACTGGTATAATTTCCAACTTTTACAGCCATTTATTTAGCACCACATCTTTGTTTTTGGAATAAGGCAAGTGTAAGTAATTAAATACAATTTAAAGTGCATATGTCTCGAGCACCTATCAATTTAGACACCAGACTCTCTGTTGTGAATACAGAAATATGACGAGTGTTGGTTAGGATTTATTTCAGCTGCTAATAACAGAAACTTGACTATGTGTCTCAGCACTCCAATGTATTCTCCTGTGTAAAATACGGTGGGATTTAGGCAGCCCAGACAATGGGAACTCCAAAAAATCATCAGGGACCCAGAATCTTTCTTTCTCTATTTTGGTCTTCACCCTCAAGGTCATCTCATGGTCCAAGATAGTTGCTGAAACATTCGCTACTACATCTGTATCCCAGGCAGCAGGATGAAAAACGGAAGCAAAGACTCCTTCCGCTTAAGAAGCCTTCCCAGAACCCCCACTTAACAATCCTCGCATCTTTTGCCAGAGTCTAGTCACACAGCTAACCGCATGGAGGCTGGGAGACGTAGACTTTATTCTGGTGTCACTCGTTCAGCCAAAAATTCATGTTCAAGTAACCAGATGAGGCCCAAGACGAAGTCACGCGTGCTAAGACCCACGTCAGCAAACCAAAACTTAACTAAGTTTCTTTGCTCAGCTCTCCCAGAAAAGGAGGGCTCAGGTCAACAAATCAGTGCTCACCTCTCAGCACAAGTCACCAGGCTCAGCTCCAAGACTTCCCTTTGCTCCGTGTAAGGCGCCAACCTTGCAATAACCAATCGTCTCTGCCTCCTATGACTTCCCTGTTCCTGTTCCCTTCTGCCTATAAAAGCCTTTCATTTTGTACAGCTCCTCCAAGCTCCTTTCCATGTGCTAGAGTGCACACTGCCCAATTCATGAATCACTGAATAAAGCCATTAAGACCCTTAGAATGTACTCAGTTGAATCTTGTTCTTTAGCAGTCAGGATTTTGATGCTAAGAAAGAAGGGGAGAATGAATTTTAGTGTTCAACGAGCAGCCTCTGTCACAAAATGGTCTCTGGCAATGAGGAGCTCAAAGTTCAGTGGCACTGATAAACACACAAATAAATTATTGTGAGACAGTGAAATGAGTGCTAATCCATTTTATGTGAAGTTATTTGTATCTTTTAATTTCCATTCACTGATAAAGGTTCACTCTAATAGAAAGTGTTCCTTACTTCTTCCCACCATCAGCTTTCCGCCAGCCCCTGCCTTCCTCCAGGCTGAGCCAGGCACAGTGAAATGTGGTTTGATCTGATTTCCCAAAGGACAGTCTCCATGGATTTGGGGGGCAGCTAAAGGGTAGGGAGCAGGCCTGGGTTATTTTTACAGAGAGTGATTGACTGGGGAGGCGCTCAACAGGTGCTGGTAGAATGATCTCTTGTACTTAAAAAAGTGATTTTCTAGCTCCTCCTGGCTTCTTTGCTACTGAAGAAAAATGTCCACCTCAGACCATTTCTACCAATGCAGAATGATTTTCCCAAAGTTCTCATCTCATGCCGTTGACCCAATAGCTTTGGGTCCTTTAACCTCTCTGGCCTGAATTCTCCTAATATTCCTATCTTGAAGTTTTGAGCATGGAGAAAAATAAGAATGCTATTACAAAAAGATTAATTTTATGTTTTTCTAAAGACTTCATAAATCATGAATTGATTCTAGGATTTCTTTTTCATTTGGCAAGGAAAAGTGATATAAATATGTGTAATGCAGATATTTTTAATACAAAAAATACACACACACACACACACACACACACCAATGAAGATCAAATGAACCAAGAGATATGAAAAATGCCTTGAAAATGATATTAAGTAGTATTATATAAACATAAACATGAAGGGTTATATTAAGTTTGTTATATTAATAACATTTTCACTAGGATTTCCAAAGAGAATGAAGGTGATAACTTCTGTTCTTGTAGTTAGGGAGGAAACATATATGAAACCACTGGGGAATTTTCAATGCAGAATACAACGAATTTATATTGTGCAGAGAGGATGCTCATAAATGCTCAGGATGCATTTTAGTTGAAAATTCAAGCAATACCTATGATGGAGTACAATTCATTCATTCAATAATGGTTATTTGTAGGAAATAATGGGAAAACAGTAACAAGGAATATGAAGCTAGAATGAATTAAATAGTGTGACAAAAGTGTTACTGACACAGCACAAAATCTTGCTGCTTGAATATTCAAAGCCTGCAGATCAATTAAACTCTATCACTAAATTCAGTTCACTTCTAAGTGAAACTCATTTAACTTTTATTTTCTGGATTCATTTCATTTAGGAGAATACTAAAATAGACTCACAACCACTCAGCTAGCAACATCATCAGCTAAGTGCTACCTATTACAGAGAATTGCAACCTTTTATCAGGGTTTCTTTTTTTTGTTTTTTGTTTTGTTTTTTTTGGCAGTACGTGGGCCTCTCACTGCTGTGGCCTCTCCCGTCGCAGAGCACGGGCTCTGGACAGGCAGGCCCAGCGGCCATGGCTCACGGGCCCAGCCGCTCCGCGGCACGTGGGATCCTCCCTGACCGGGGCACGAACCCGCGTCCCCTGCATCGGCAGACAGACTCCCAACCACTGTGCCACCAGGGAAGCCCCATCAGGGTTTTTTAATTTCATTGGTTTTGAGTTTTTTCTTTGTTTGGTTGGTTTTTGTTTTTGTCTTTGAGATTTAACCATCGTGCACTAAATATAGCATCAGAAGAACTAATATTGATGCCCAGCACTTTTCACCTTACAAAGTCTTTTATGCACATTAAATTAATTCAATTAACATTTAGCAAGGCAGGTTCTATATAAAATAATTTCCATTTTACAGATAGGAGAACAAGATACAATTACTTAACTCAAAGCAATATTCACTCAAAAGAAAGGTGAGGGTTCAGGTGGTTATAGTCACAATGAGATGAAAGAAACTCTTCAATTCCCAAAATGTGTTCTGGATGATGTGCCTCTTATTTCTGAAATGCTCTTTTACCATTAGACTACATAGAGAATCAAACTGAATAAAAAGGAATTTGTCTTACCTGGACTAAGGTGCTGCTGGGCTGTGTCTAACTCAACATTAGTTATCCTTGAGCATCATAAATATGTTCTCACTTAGGACCAACTGTCTTTTTTATCATTTCGTCTCTAGCTCTCTTTACATATCATCATATGTAAAATTTTCAGAATAGTTTCATACTTACTTTTTAACCATACATACTTACCTCCCATGCTTATATGAAATAAAGGATGTGAGTGTTTGAAAACTCAAGAGACTCCATTTCAATTGTCTTCTGCATGGTACACTCTGATGTATTCACTCCCAACCTCCTGAAAGACAGAGAAAGAAAAACTCACACTTGACTGAAAAACTAACAACTCATTGCCAGCATCTTGGAGAAATTTTTTACTAACTAGAAGACTGAGAAAGTTGTAATAATAATTAAAAAAATCAGCATATGATATTTCTCAAAAAGAGAACAGCCCCTTCCTACCGATGGCCAACATTTCTGACTGGCTTGTATGACAGCTATATTTCCAAGTTCCTTCTCCCTTGCCCCAGAAAGACTTGTTTTCCAGACACACCAATGCAGACTCCTCCTCCTGCCTCATGCCTTGAATGGGTAGGTGAGAGAGCTGCCATCTTAAGACCATGTGGGGACATGCATGTGGATAAAATGCCAACACTCAAAAAGGATGGCAGAGCAGAAAGTCAGAAAGTTGTTAACAGTTGAACTGCCAGGACAATCCTGAAACTGCCTACCTCTGAACATGATGGGTAAATGCATGTTGTTATAGTCTATTCACCTGTTAGATTTTCTGTTACTTGCAGCTGAAATCATTCCTAACTCAAGTACCAAACACAAAATGGTGAGGAAGTACATGGTCTCATCATGGCTCTCTCCTCTCTGGCTTGGGACAAAGACATAACTGGGCAGCTTTCCACTACTGTCTAGGTGCTGCATTTTAAAATAAATCATTTTTATTCTCTGATGACAAAAGTAATTAGTGTGTATTGTAGAAAATACATAAAGTCAAGAAATACACAAAGGAAAGATGAAATCATCTAAAATCTCACCACTTAGAGATAAATAATATTTTAATTTTTATAAATAATATTATTTTAAAAATAATATTTATAATTTTTAAAATATATAATTATTTTAATATTTTAGTATATATATTTATTTTTTAATTGTTAAAAATTAGAAGTATATATTTCTAGCTTGCCTCTATGAACTTACAGGTTTGTAAACCATACACAAATATGTACACAGGTTATTTTACAAAATGGAATCACTAGAATATAATCTATGCAATTGTATTTTTTCTTTTAATATATGTTGAATGTATTTCCATGCTAATAAACATCTGTCTGCATGGATATATATTTGGCTGTATAGAGTTTCATTGTATGCTGATACCAAAATTTATTTTATCATTTGAAATTTCAGATATTAAAAAATAGCTTTTAACATTTGATTATATATGTATGTTATAAATATACATTTGCTTATATATGTATTCCTTGGGACAAAAACATAAATATATGTTCCTTTCTATGCATAAGTACACATATATCCTTTTAAATTTTTAAACAAATTTGGGATAATGATGTACAGGTAGGTTTGATATCTTTCTCTACTTTTCTATATATAATTAATTATTCCTATTTAGTTAAATATTTACCTATTACATTATTTTAATGGCTATATGATATTTTACTATCTAGGGATATTAGCATTTATTTAATCAGCATCCTACTATTAGTCATGTGGACTATTTCCAAATTTTGTTATGAAACAATCATCAACTCAAAACAAAATTATTTGTCCAAGATTATTTTCTTAAGGTACATTCCTGAAAGTAGAATTACTGGGGTCAAAAAAGACCATTTACATTTTTAAGCTTTTAATGTGTATTTTGAAATGGTCTTCCAAAACCACTGGAATAATTTGTACTCCTGCTAACAGCATAAGAGAGTATTCATTTCCCTGAAACTAGAATGCATTTGGAAGAAGACAAAATATTGTCCCGCATTGAGCCCATATTTCCTCAACTATTTACATTTAGAAAGTGCCTTTGCAAGAAACCAATAAGAAAGAAACAAAGTGAGGGTTTTGAAAAGGATGAGCAGTGGTACACAGGGTCCTGGTAAGGGAACTCCCTACCTATAAGCAGTTAGGCTACAGCAGAGCTGGGGAAGTGGGTGTATCAGAATTTGCTGCAGAGTGTAGATTTCCGCAGGTTTCACAGGTTTGAAGCGTCAGCAAATCAGGCTACAGGGTGGTGGAAGATGCCATGTAAGTGTATCATGGCCAAAATAGGGCCACTACTTTGAATGATATCCAACACACTCTTCCCAGCCTGTGCATCCTCAAATTTAAAAAAAGACAGGATATTCTACAGAGATGAAAAAATAAGAGCAACCTCAGATTTCTGCTCTTCAAAGTAAATGCCAAAATTATACATAGTGAGAGGGGACAAGGTTATGGTCCAATTAGGTTATACTCAGTGAGAACCAAGTAGTTGTTCATATGTGAAACTGATAGCGATTATGATGTGGTATAATGCAGTGCTGCTCTAGTAGTAAACATCCCAAATTCTATGAGCATGCATTATACTTTATAATATATGCCTAGAATCATCTTTATCAATGAGAACTTCCTATATGAACTCTATCATGATTCCTACCAAACAAACAGATTTTTTAAAAAACCAATAAAATTATAAAATTCTAATTTAAAAAAGTCTGTTGAGGAACCAAGCTAGACATGATACCTGAAAGCAAGAGACATTACTGTAGTTCACCAGTGCTGGGGGCCACTGGAGGAACTGGAGCTGGTTCTTTGGAGGCTCAGTCTAATTCTCTTTATAAATCAAAGCTTCATGGGAGGAGTTTAGGCTGAGCCCCAAGACGCTGGATCCATGCTTCTGAGCTCTCGCCTGGTTGGCAGGGGTCCCTTTCCACCAGAAGATTGTATACAGCTCCTAGCCAAGGCTGATTTACCCAGTCAGCACAGTAGGCAGCACAGTAGGGCCTTGGGCTCACCGTACTTTAGGGACCCGCAAAAATACTAATTTCTTTTAAAATTAGAAAAAAAAAAACCCCAATTGGTTCATATTTATACCCATGGAGTCATAACATTTTTAATTTTTACTTTTTATAATGGAGAAAGCTACTCACAAAAGTGCAAGTGTATAAAGCCCACGACAGTCATCGTAAAGCTAGAGAAATAAGCCCTGGTCAGTCAGGCAAAAGCTGCAGCTCCCCAGGCTCAGCCTAGCTCCCAACCTCAGCAATCCTCCTCTTCCCTGAGTTGACAGCTGCAGGGTCAGTCCCACTCCTATTTCAAATACCAATTCCTCTTTCAGCCACAGGAAGGGCTGGGCCCTGAGTAGAGGACCCTAATAGGGAAGAACCTAAGGATACTGAAAACTCAGACCTCAACTGCCCTGTGAAGTACTTTAATGTTCCAAGTGAAAGCCAAGTCCTTCAACAGGTAGTGGCACTGCTATATAACACTGGTATTGAGGGCAAGTATTAGGTCTTGGGATTCTTCAGAACTTCATATAGTATAGACTTGATAAATATTAGATGGCTGGCAGTCTGGCTCACTGGCTGGATATATGGATGGATGGATGGATTGATGGGTGGGTGGATGGATGGATGGATGGATGGTTGGATGGGAGTGATAAGGATTAGAAGCCATCTTCAGAGGCCTGAACTCTTAAAGACTTAAGACAGGGGTTAGCAAACATTTCCTGAATCACATAGTAAATATTTTAGGCTTTGTATTCTCTATGGTCTCTGTTGCAACCATGTAACTCTGCTGCTATAGCATGAAAGCAACCATAGACAATATGTAAATGAATGGTGTGACTCTTCCACTGAACGCTGAAAGTTGAATTTCATATAATTTTCACTTGTCACGAAATATTACTCTTTTGATTTTTTTCAACTATTTAAAGATAGAAGGACCATTCTTAGCTAACAGGCCACACAAAAAGAGGCAGTGGGCCAAAACTGGCCCACAGGCTGTAGCTTGTGGACCTCTGACCTGACCAATAGAACATGGCTGACCATGAAAGACTTGCTCCAAATGAAAAGGCCATAGTTGCTACTGAGGAACCAGTCATTGGAGCTGCCCTGTCCATCACTCTAACAGGGCTTGGGAATGTCATCCAAACCTGCCTAGGCCACTGAATTAAGCTTTACGCTCTCTTCATTACCAAGGTTAAAACTTTTATCCATCATTCTACAGAGGTTCCTGGCCTTTACACAAAGCTTCTGGCCTTTATCATTCTAAGAACCCTGAACCAAGCAGACCAAATTGATGTGATGTTCTATCATTTCAAACTCAACATGTTTAAAAATGAAACCCATTACCTTTCCTTCAAAGTGAGCTCCCCATATTTTCTAAGAAACCCAGGTTCAAAGCCTTAGACATCTTTGAATCTTCCTTTTTCACCCCCCAGATCTGTTTTTTCCTCCAAGCTACAAATTTGACCACCCCCTACCCCAGGACTAGGACAGGATCTGGAGGAAAAAGAACAGTCATGGGTTCTAGGTCCAAATCTTCAATGAACTGGCCAGTGAACTCTGAGGTCTCACTGACTTCAAGCTCACTTTAAAGATGCTTTAGGAATGCAGAGAAGGGAGGGCTGCATCCTTGTGAACTAGGAGTGTTCAGGAAACATGAACACTTGCATGGACCTTGAAGAAATGGTAAACATCTAAGTTGGTAGCTGCTGAATGGCATTCATCTATGGCAGCGGTCTCTAACTTTTTTGGCACCAGGGACTGGTTTTGTGGAAGACAGTTTTTTCATGGACTGGGGGTGGGGAGATAGGGGAAGGTTCAGGCAGTAATGGGAGCGATGGGGAGCGGCTGTAAACACAGATGAAGCTTCGCTTGCTTGCCTGCCACTCACCTCCTGCTGCGTGGCCAGATTCCTAACAGGCCTGGAGGCCTGAGAGTTGGGAACCCCTGATCTACGGGATGGTCAGCCTTCTAATTATCTGGTTTATTGCTCTTACTCACCTTCCTTTGTCAATACCTAGTCTTCCTACATTGGATCTTGACATTACCTATGACATTATCTATGTATCTATGTATTCTAAGAAAGGCACTTTAAAAATGAAGTCTTTCACCACCACTTATTCACTAAATACTAGACTTTAAGAATATCTCCTTTTCATTGAAAAGGAACATTCAGTTCTCTGGATATTGTAGCCTGTCTGAAATGAAGGAGAACAGACTGACAGCAAAAAGAGGTAATTTAGCCAGAATTCCTGTGCTCTGTACTTGAACTATAAGCAGGGTCTTCATAAGGACCTTGTGCACTTTTAAACTTTAATAACTCAGGTTGTGCGTGTTAGAGAAACAATCTGTAAATGGTACTCAAAAGTAAATGTATTAAAGTTTAGGACAACTATATTATGCAATTGCACGCAATATGTACTCATTTCAGATCCTGTGATAAATGAAATATAGTAGAATTGAAGTTCATGACAGCTCTAAGAAGAAAATGGAATTTGCCTTTAAATTCCATTTACAGTTTACTATCATGTCTACCTCATATGCTTTTGAAGTTAAAAGTTTAATAACGGCACAGAGACTTTATAAAGAGCCTACACTTGAATTCAGCGATAAGTATAGTTAGAGAGAACATCACACCATCTCTTAGCAAAGATAATATCCCTGCTTACTTTGGTGGCTTTTAAAACAGCTTCAGAAATAGAAAGTATGGTGAGTCTCTGCAGTTAGTACAACTCAGTAAACAAGAATAAAACAGAATCTCTGAAACCGGGGTCTAGTTCCAAGCTTTGCCAACAGCTCGGCCGAGTGATTCAGGAAAATTAGTTCTCTCTCCTGTCCTTCAAGGTTTTTCATCCTACGCTAAAAATAGGGTTACATGGGCCACCAATTCATGGTCACATGGCTTTTATAAGCCTGTGTGTGTGCGTGTGTGTGTGTACACAAGGAAAGGAGGTACCCTTTATATTTTCCCAGTTAAAATACTATTCCAATGTATCCCAGTAGAGGTCAAAACACTGTGAAAAAGCACAAAACAGATGGAGTGTTACTATTTTCTACTTGTTCCCCAAACTGGGGGTTGCAAAATCAAAGCCCGCAAGTCCACCCAAAAAATCTGGGCGTGTGTATTTGAGAGGGTGAACAGGAATGAGGTTTCTCTTGAAGTTCTTGCTGAATACATAGTGCCAAGAGCTGGGACAGAGTTACACAATTTGCAGATTGCTTTGGCTGGTCTCCATGTGCTTTGCAAAGTGATTCATTTCCTGTATTTGGTCAAGATAGAGAAAAATTGGGCACACACAAATTTGATGTGGTTTTTGATTGGGATATTTTATCGGATAAGTAGGTAAGATTTCATGATAGGGATGGAGAGCATTTTACCTCTTAAAGCCAGGGCTGGCTGGAGCAAACGGTGTAATCTAAGGGTGCCCATATTCCCAGCCTCCCCTTGGGGAAATGTTTTTTCTTCCTCGTTGCTTCCTAGCCTTCCCAGAGGGGCATCGAGGGTTGTTCTGCTCAATCACAACCTTCTTCATAAGGGAATCTGATAAACATCTTCACACTGAGTTGAAAGTTGCTATTAACTCCCCTAGGGGTACTGCATTTTAACAGAAGCCAAGTTCAAGAAATAAACCTCTAATTGAATGATTTCAGGCAACCCTGGAGTTGGAGAGGTATTTAGGGCAAGTGAATGCAAAGAGGCAGGCTGGCTTCTGCGGGCCCTGAGATTCTGGAATGGGCACCCTCCTCCCCGTCACCTCTGCCCTCAGCCGTCAGGCTTTCCCTCACGTCGGCCAAGGATTGCATGCAGAGTTTTCAAGATAATCTGGAAATGCAGATTTGGGGGTGACCTGATGGGCTTCAATATTTGGAAAAATGGGATGACATTGCTCCTCTGGAGTTTTTTCTTGTCAGTATTTGGTGAAGGCTGAGGCAACCTGAAAAGTTGGAAAAGCACTTAATACTTAAATCACTGTTGACACCAGAACAGGCAGTGGGCTTGGCCTCTTAGTTCCAAGGCTGAAACACAAGGGACCGTTAGCTCAGTAAAGACAGGATTTACGTCACTTAATAGAACTTAGTCAAACACAGAAGTATTCTAAAAATTTTTTTTAAATTTTATTTATTTTATTTATTTTTGGCTGCATTGGGTCTTCATTGCTGTGCGTGGGCCCTCTCTAGTTGCGGCGAGCGGGGGCCACTCCTCGCTGTGGTGCGCAGGCCTCTCACCGTGGTCGCCTCTCCTGCTGCGGAGCACAGGGTCTAGGTGCACGGGCTTCAGTAGCTGTGGCACGCGGGCTTCAGTAGCTGTGGCATGTGGGTTCAGCAGCTCCGCAGCATGTGGGATCTTCCTGGACCAGGGCTCGAACCCGCATCCCCTGCATTGGCAGGCAGACTGTTAACCACTGCGCCACCAGGGAAGCCCAGAAGTATTCTATATTGGACTATTTTGTTTGCTTATGAAAAATATACATTAGTTTATTCATTCAAAAATTGCTGATAGAGCATTTAGCCTACATTGTGCACTGTTCTTGGCTTTGGGCAGGACTGATCGTCAGCTGGAACCCACTGGTACAGTGTCCTGACAATCATGGGCTCTGACTGGCAGGGACTTGCTGTGCCATCCCAGCGGTGACACAGTTTGAAAATCATCCTTCATGTTCAACATACAGAGGTAAATGAAACAAACACGGTCCTTTCCTCATGGAAAATACAGGCTTGGTAGCAACAAGAAAGAGCTCTCAGATGCTTTCTTTTTCTCATTTCAATTCATTTTTCTCATTTCAACTTGGAAGGTATGAATTGGAAAAAGTCATGTCTGCTAGTCCTGGCTCTAAAAGATTTTGTCGAAGGTTCTCCAAGATTTGGTGTAGAATATCTTTTCAAAGTAGAGATTTTAGACTCCTGAAATACGTTGCTGCCTCCATCCCATTCTGGTTCTTCATTGGGAAAATGTTTCCAAAAATGTTATATAGGTTATTATATTGTTATTCAATTTGTGGTAATGGATTTGCACACTCACTCTGAACTCTCTTGCTTGGTCTATCTTCGATGTAATTGCCCCTCCTCATGAACAGGACAGGTAGCCAGAGTGTCTCAGACAAAAAAGTCCCAGTTTAAACACAGTGTCAATCAAAAGTGCAACAGCCAAAGCTCTTCTTCCAGTCCTCCACTGTCATTTGGGAGAAAGAGAACACCTAATGTATCACCTTGGACGCATGTGGTCTTGCCCTCACGGGGAAAAGCTTTCAGAATGCTCAGGGCAGCATTTACGGCATTCAGAAAAAAAATTTTTTTAATAAATTTATTTATTTTTGACTGCGTTGGGTCTTCATTGCTGCGCGCAGGCTTTCTCTAGTTGCGGCGAGTGGGGGCTGCTCTTCGTTGCAGTGCATGGGCTTCTCATCACGGTGGCGCCTCTTGTTGCAGAGCATGGGCTCTAGGCATGTGGGCTTCAGTAGTTGTGGTGCGCAGGCTCAGTAGTTGTGCCTCGCGGGCTGTAGAGCACAGGCTCAGTACTTGTGGTGCATGGGCTTAGCTGCTCCATGGCATGTGGGATCTTCCCAGACCAGGGCTTAAACCTGTGTCCCCTGCATTGGCAGGCAGATTCTTAACCACTGTGCCACCAGGGAAGTTCCAGAAAATTTTTAAGTTTTAAATAAATTCAAGGTGCTAATTAGTAATTTTTTGGTTTATTTTTTATTTATGCTGGTAAACCTAAAGGCTTTTATAGGTTTGAGTGGGAAGGCGTTTGAGTAATGCTCAGAAAATGGAGATCTCATCTAGGCTCCCCCAACAACACTGGTGTCACACATTCTAATTCTTCTACCTAATGTCTCTGAACTTCAGTTTCTTTGTCTACAAAACAATAAAGACAGAAAAACAGAGACCATAGTAATAATGTGCATCACTGAAGATAAACTCCTAATCGACAGGAAAAGCCTCTCCACACCAACATGCCCAGCTGCTCTCATGCAGCCACGAAGGAGAGACTCACCCAGACAGGGGTGAGGGCAGCGCACCTCGGTTCAGCTTTTCCTCTTTTTCTGGATTCCTCCCGGGGCATTTAGCGGACATCATCACTCCTTCCACATAGTATGCAAAGGGATTAAGGAAGAAACCACATTGTGATTATGCTACTTAACTGGAAAAATATACTTGAACTAATTTGGTGTATCGCTTTAAGGAAATGTTTAGAAATACCAGGATCTCTTAGTTCTTAAACCAAATGCAGCACATCCACAAAAGAGGGAAGAAAGCAGAGTTCGTGCCCAGGTGCCCCTGAGCCATCTGGCTGCCTTCAGCTTTGGAAAGCCCATCTCCCCCCAACATGTCTCAGGGTATCATGGACTTGGATGAAATAACATATGCTGAAGCAGGCTGCTCACTCTCACTTTGCAAATACGAAGTATTCTTATGACTCCACCATACCTATAGCACAGCTAAGATCATAAAACAACTCTGATTTGGTGCCTAGAATGACTTTCCTGTTATATATATATATATATATATATATATATATATATTTTTTTTTTTTTTTTTTTTTGCTGTACACGGGCCTCTCACTGTTGTGGCCTCTCCCGTTGCGGAGCACAGGCTCAGTGGCCATGGCTCACGGACCCAGCCGCTCTGCGGCATGTGGGCTCTTCCCGGACCGGGGCACAAACCTGTGTCCCCTGCATCGGCAGGCGGACTCTCAACCACTGCGCCACCAGGGAAGCCTTCCTGTTATATACTGAACCAGATGTATGTGTGCTGGTACAGGAAGTCTTGAATTAGCACTTTTATTTTCATGGAGTAGTACTGAGTTTGCAATAGATTAGGAAAACTCAAGAAATCTTTTCATTTCTCTAGTACTTTCAGTTTCATATATGTCTCAGAATTTGAGGATGCCCTACAATCCCCCATACCTTGTTTACACCCTTTCTAAAATATTTTTAGTTGTGGTCTTCCAGCCTGGATAGTGGTCCTTGGAAGATGGGAAATCATACCGTCTGAGAGGTCCATTCTATCTAAATGTAGTTCTGACTGTCAGAAAGTGTTCCTCTGTGCTCTAAGTTAAAACCTGCCTCCTTGAAACTATTTTTAAGAATGTTAGGTGGGGCTTCCCTGGTGGCGTAGTGGTTAAGAATCCGCCTGCCGATGCAGGGGACATGGGTTTGAGCCCTGGTCCGTGAAGATCCCACATGCCACAGAGCAGCTAAGCCCGTGCACCACAACTACTGAGCCTGCGCTCTAGAGCCTGCGAGCCACAGTTACTGAAGCCCGCGTGCCTAGAGTCCATGCTCCGCAACAAGAGAAGCCACCACAATGAGAAGACCTCACGCAGCAAAAGCACCAACGCAGCCAAATATAAATAAATAAAATTTATAAAAAAATAAAAAGTTTAGGTGATAAAATGTATTTTTTCTGATAATAGTCATTCACACTTCTTAAAAGTTTAGAAAATGTAAAGAAAATATAAAAAAGGAAATAAAAACTACTCATTATCCCAACACTCCAAGATAACCACTATTCTTTTCTCTGTCTTAGTGCTCTCTTTCACACCCTCTCTGAATGACATCATCTCACATATGCAACGTTCAATCCTGCTTTTCAAAAAATTTGACAAGGTATCTTACGTAATTTCTTTGAAAACATGATTTTTTTCCCTTGTTACTACAAAAATTTTCACTGGAAATTCGAAAATTGAAAGAATTTTATGGTGGACAGCCATATACCCAGCACTAAGATCCCACCATTAACACTTTACTATGTTTGCTTTATCACATATTTAGTCACCTACTCACCCCTCTAACCATCCATTAATCCATTTTATCTTTTTGATGCATTTCAAACATTGCAGGTATCAATACACTTCCTTCAAAATACTTCAACATTCATATTTTAAACTAAAGTTCAATATTAGTTAATACTTTATTTCAAGGTAAAATTTACATACAATGACATACACAAACCTTAAGTGCACGTGCATTGAGTTTTGACAAAAGCAACACCTGTGTAACCCAAGCCCTTATCAAGGTATAGAACATCATCCATGCCCCAGAAAGTTCTTTGATGTTCCTTTCAATCACCCCCTCCCCTCACCCCCTCCGCGACCCTGTTTTGCTGAGTCTTATTGCCTTGTCTTGAACTTCATATCGTTGGAATCATACAGTATGTGCTCTTCTGTGTAAGGTTCATTTCTTTCAGCATAATGCTTTTGAAATTTACCCATTTTGCTACAAGTGTACACACACAAATAGACAATCAGTTGTTTGTACCTTTTTACTGTTAGTCACTGTTCCATTGTACAAATATACCCACTTATCCATTTTCCTATTGAGGGGCACCTGGGCTGAGACCCGTTTTTGACCACTATGAATAAATCTGCTATAAACATTCTTATACAACTCATTTTGCAATAAGTTTTTATTTCTCAGGAGTAAATACCTAAGAGTGGAAGTTCTCCATCTAAGGTGGGGATATATTTAGTTTTTAAGAAACGGCCAAACTTTGTCCCAGCTGGTTGTACCATTTTATGTTTCTAGTAGCGACGTGTGAGAGTTCCAATTGTTCTACATCCTGTCAGCATTTAAGGTGTTTCCTCATGCTTTTAATTTTAATTGCTCTGATCACTTATGATAATGAACATTTTTTCATATGCTTATTGGCTGTTCATATTTTTCTTTTTGTGAAGTGTCTTCTGAAATCTTTTACCCATTTTTAATTGAGTTATCTTTTTATTGTTGAGTTTAGTAGGAGTTCTTTGTATATCCTGGCTAGCAGTCTTTTGTCAGACATATGTTTTGTGAATATTTTTTCCTGGTGTCTGACTTCATTTTCTTAATGGAGTTGAAAACACAACTGTTTAATAGTTGCAAAAAATTCAATTCTATGAATTTGCATAATTCATTTCACCATTTCTCTACTGTTGTATAAATTTTTTTCCATTTTGTTTTTAAATAATATTATGATAAACATTTTTGTACATCCTTATAGATTTCAAACATAAGCTCTTTGTCACATTTGTTAAAAGTCTTTTCCCATCATGTGCCAACTGTATTTCCATAATTTTAGAGTTTTGAACTCTAAAAATGCTGTGAGCAGAGGCTTTCCATTTAGACAAGTCTAAACCCAATAAATTGGCTAGCGACTTGAGCAAAATAACTTCTCTGAACCTGGATTTCCTCATCTTCATGGGATTGTTGTAAAGGTAAAATGAGTTATAGAATTATAGTGCTTGACATAATGTCTAGAATACAGTATGTGCTTAATAAATGTTAGATACCTTTATGATGATTTCTACTGTTGCTTTTGTAGTTTTTAGCATTTTGTTTTGTTTGTTTTACCAATTCCAAGATCAATGAAATATTCACTTATATCTTCTTCTAGTTTTTGGTTTCTTAAAAAATTTTAATTCATCAACCCACTTCATACAATCTTCAAAAATTATTGTTTTTGTCTTCTCCATTTCCATAGTCACAGATCATTTTATGAATCATTTAATTGATTTGATACTGATTGACTAGAACTATCTGAACAATGGCATATTAGTCAAGCACTGCTGTGTAACAAATTACCCCAGAACTTAGCAACTTAAAGCAACAAACATTTATTATCTCAGTTTCTGAGGGTCAGGAATCCAGGAGCAGATAGTTGGGTAGTTGTGACCCCGGGTGTCTCATGAGCTTGCAGTTGGGATGTCAGCTAGGGCTGCAAGTCATCCGAAGGCTTGACTGGACTGTAGAATCTGCTTCTAAGATGAGTCTCAAAGAATTTATGGACATATTTAAGACCATTAAAAGTGGTGGATAGTGTTAATAGTAAGCATTCTTTCTGACTCCTATCTTTTATAAATACTTCTAGAATTTTTGTCATGTCCTGTAGTTTGACAGAGACATTCTCTATCATGTTAAACACAAAATCTTCCATTCCTATATTTCTAATATTTTCCTTTTGTGAATGGATGATTTTATCAGGTTCTTTTTTGACACAATCATGCTGTTTTCTTCTTTAACCTGTGCATGTGACAAGTAGCACTGATCAGTTTCCTAATGTGACACCATTCATGTATTTTCAAAATAAACAGCACTGGATTAAACAATCCTTAAACATACTGCTGGCTTTGATTTGCTGGCATTTCAGTCACGAATTTTGATTTGACATTGATATGTGAATCCATACGGAGGGTCACCTATTTTGTTTTACATACATATCTTTTAAGCAGCATGTAATTAAAATTTGATATTTGTCATATTGTCAGTACAATATATGCTTTAGTTATTAATATTTTCCGTGGCTTTAGGCCAGGATTTATATTAAAAATCATTTTTTTGAAATATTTTTCTTTCCTAAAATATTTTCTGTATTTTGTTCATTTCAAAAAAAAAATCACATTTTCATTGATCATTTAAACTTAACTGTTTAAATGGTCCACATGTTTACCTCTTGTCATTTCATAGCACAATTTCTCCTATTTTTAAGCTATTTTTGATTCACATTTTGTTAGTTGTAGTTCATTTTCAAGCAAACTTTTCAAAAAGGATGATTCATGTCTAGACATTGCTTGGCAGCACGGTGAGGAGTCTCTGGGTCAGTGAGCTCTGAAGGGCCATAACAGCTTGGGGCCCATAACGCAAGGCTTTATCTTATCAATGGGTAACAACTGTCAAGTGAGGCTTTGTAGGGTATGTAGGAAGGTTCTAAATGGTTTAACTTTTGCTAGTTTGGGCAATTTTTAAAATAACTGGAGAGCATTATGCTAAATGAAATAAGTCAGACAGAGAAAGACAGATACTGTATGTTATCACTTATATAGAGAATCTAAAAAATACAAAAAACTAGTGAATATAACAAAAAAGAAGCAGAGTCACAGATATAGAGAACAGACTAGTGGTTGCCAATGGGGAAAGGGAAGGAGGGAGGGGAAATATAGGAGTGGGGAGTTAAAAGGTACAAACTACTACATATAAAATAAGCTACAAGGAGGTATTGTACAGCACGGAGAGTATGGCCAATATTTTGTAATAAGAAAAATGGTGTGTAACCTTTAAAAGTTATGAATTGCTGTACTGTACACCTGTAACTTGTATAATATTACTGTACATCCACTATACTTCAATTAAAAAATAAAAATAAAAGAAAATAAAATAACTGGATGTGTAAAAATCTGAGCTTGGTGCCAGCAAGCTTTTGAGCTAACAGGTCAAAATTTTGAAATAAACAACCTAGGGGCCAATATACAGAGACCATCTTCAGCTCATTTATGTAACATCTTTTAGTGATTTTTCTGAACTAATTTTGTAAAGTCTGTATTCTTCATCACGTGTGGCCACTGAAGTCTCTGCTCAGTTGCTTAGTGGTCGAGCTAATGACTGGACAGAGATTTCCTTAAGGGTCTGGAAAAAACAAATCTCCAGCTTTTGCTTTATTTATTTGCTTTATTTCTTTTGCTTTATTTCTTCTGGGTTGTTATTGTTGTTCATTATTGTGTTTTTGCTTCTACTTTCCCACTCTTGTCTCCTTTGGTGATTATGTTTCATCCCTCCAACCTCTATATACCACAGGGTGGGAGGGCTCAGTCCTTGGACTATTTCTCTATCCACACTCACTGTGTTAGTGATATCGACTTTTATGGCTTCACATATCACCTCCATGCTGACAACTTCCCAACTTACATCTCCAGCCTAGATTCCTCCCCTCCATTTGACATTTGTATATCCAACTGCTGACTTGACATGTCCACCTGGGTAACTAATAAGCAACTCGCACCAAACTCTCTCCCTTCTCCCCTCCTCTCACCCAGGCTTCCCCATTTCAGTGAATGTCAACTCTATTCTTCCAGTTACTCAGACCAAAAATTTGACATCATCCTCGGCTCCTCTCTTCCTCTTGTATCATAGTCAATATGTGAACTATCAGTTGACCCTGATCTTCAGGATTTATTCAGAATCCTGTCAGTTTTCACTACCTCCATTGATATTTCCCTGGTCCAGGCTACCACTATCTTTCATCTTGACTATTTCATCAACCTCCTACCTAATCTCCCTGGCTCTGCCCATGCTTTCTCCCTCCAAAATCTATTCTCAATAAAACAGCCAGAGCAACCCTTTAAAAATCATATCAAGGCACTCCTCTGTCCCAAACCTCTCAATGGTTTTCCATCCTTCTCAGTAAAGGCCAAAATTCTTTGAATGATCTGCAAGGTCTACATAGTCTAGTATTCCATTACACTGCTAACCTCATTTCCCAAATCCCCCTTTTCACACTCTGCTCCAGCCGCACCTACCTCCTGGATGATCCCGGGACACCCCAGGCAGACTTGAACTTGCTGTTTCCTCTGCCTGGAAATGGTGCCCTGGATACCATCATGGCTACTTCCAATCTTAGCTTAATATTAACTTATCAGTGAGGCTTTCCCTGGCCATCTTTTGAGAAAGTGACCTTCTTCTTCCCTTTCCAGGTGCTCTTCATCCTTCGTCTCCTCTTTATTTTCCTTTGTTGTTCTTATCACCATCTAAAATACTACAGATTTTTGTGTTTATTTTCAGTCTCCCCAATCCAAAATTTAAGCTCCAAGAGAGCGAGGATCTCTATTTTGTTTACTGCTCTAGCTTTACTGTCTAGAAGAGTCCCATGTAAATATTACAGGTACTTAATAAATAACTGTTCTAAAACTGGCTTTCAAAGCACATATCTGTAAGAGAGTTGGATTTTAGAAAATAAAACCACCTCCTACCTCACCCTAACCCATGTCAGTCAGCCCCCTTTCTCTTCAGCTTGCCAGGCAACATAACTTATTTAATGTGTGCAGGTTAGTCTTTGATTTTAGCAAAAAGCAGGTGCCCAGCCTTTGTACTGCCTGGTCCCTGTTATGAGGATGTATTTAGATAGCTTGAAGAGATACTATTTTGCTTGTATTTATATACATCTATACATATCATCATTTTTTTAAGTTCACTGGCACTAATTTCCTACTTTTCAAATAACACCTTAAAATTTTTAAAAAGGTAAACTAATAAACATTTATTTTAGAAAATTTTGGAAATCAAAGAAAATATAAGAAAAAAATCACTCAATCTCGCTATGCACGTACAACCATTGTTAGCATTTTATATTTCCTTATAGTCGTTTATCTACCCAAAGCATTTTTTTTTCACGTAATCATACCTATAACTAATGTCTACATTTTTCACTTGAATATATCACAGGTGACGGTTACATTTTCCAAGTACTGTGAAGTAACTACAACAATTTTGAGGGACTTAAACACTAGATTGGCAAACATTCAGCTAACCATTCTTTTGGAGGAAATCTGGATTGAGCAAAGTGTTTTCCCAGAAGCTGTCTCTCTAGGACAGCTGCTTAAGCCAAAGACGCTAATAATTACATTGAAATCCATACTGGATGGTCTTGTAAAAGGGTACCTGGTTTGCCATTAAATATTATAATTGCATTAACGTCATGTTTCCGGGAGTTGGAGCACTAAGGCTGACGGCTTCCCACTCTTTACCCATACCTACCTGTAACTGTGACTTTGCAGGGACGGGGGCCTGCCTCTTGAAGGTGAGTTAAGAGGGGACTCTCCAGCTGTCATGAGTGGAATTACAGGTTGTCTTCAAGGGGCCGGATGTTGTTAAAGTGAATCTGTCTGTCGTTTCTCCTGAAAGTTTGTGATCAGTTTAGTTAGTCCTGAGAATATTAATAGTCTCTTTCTTGATTCTAACTGAGTGACTAGTACCTAAGCAAAATAGCCATTAAGAGCTATGGAAATGTAATTGCTCCACCAACTGGTCAGCTATAATATTTTATGACAGCAATAGAAAGGAAAATAATGTTGTTTACCTATGGGAGAATTTATTAAAAAGTAACTACACCTAAAAATAGGAGCTGGTTTTTAAAAGTAAGTTATTCTTTGAAACCCATAATTGTAAAATCAATTGCTTTTTTTCTTCATGCTGATGAATTATTTTATAAAACTTATTTTCCTTCGCAAGTTATATTCCAAATTCCAATGTTTATTAAATCCACATTCTTGCTCCTTGTGTGAGCTAGCGACTGAGGGACACTTCCCAAGATTATTTAATATTAAAAGGGAATGGTTCTGAAGAACCTAGGGGCAGGACAGGAATAAAGACCGCAGACGTAGAGAATGGACTTGAGGACATGGGGAGGGGTAAGGGTAAGCTGGGACGAAGTGAGAGAGTGGCATAGACATATATACACTAACAAATGTAAAATAGATAGCTAGTGGGAAGCAGCCACATAGCACAGGGAGATCAGCTCAGTGCTTTGTGACCACCTAGAGGGGTGGGATAGGGAGGGTGCGAGGGAGACACAAGAGGGAGGAGATATGGGGATATATGTATATGTATAGCTGATTCACTTTGTTACAAAGCAGAAACTAACACACCATTGTAGAGCAATTATACTCCAATAAAGATGTTAAAAAAATAAAATTAAAAAAACATAAAAGGGAAGCCTTAATTAACCCCAAAGTATACCGAATTAATTAATTAATTAATCTAAAAATCAAAGCAAACTCCACCTAACAGTTTAGATACATGTGTAGTCTTTATAGACACTGCTCATGGCAAATGTTCTTCATTTACAATTTAAAAGAAGGCATATTTCTGATAATTGTCTTTTTATCTCTCTATTAATGTTTTTCTCAGCCCTTTAAGTCACTAAGCCTCTCGTGTGGGAAGGAAATAATCCATAAGGTGTTTGTTTCCTGGAGCTCATCCCAAGACCTTGACCCACTGTCAGCACTGTGACAATCCCCCATAAGGGGTGAGCTGCTCAAAGATGACTGCACTGGGATGCAGGAACCTGGGAGACTGGTTTCTCCTTTGCCATTGGCCTCCTGTGTGGATTTGGGAGCCTATGGAACTCTTCTAGGCCTGAGTTTCCTTATCCATAACTTGGGGCCCTACTACAAATCACCCTACTTCCTATACAAAACAGGCTATGACGTCGTCTTGTCCATGAGTTGCAATTACACTTATGAATGAAAAAGCATTCAATTCCACATGAAATGTGGATGCTTTAGAGCTATGTAATGAGCACTGATTATTAAAGAATTTATGTCAAATATCGTAGTAATGTGAGGAATGGTTATATTTATGTGTGAACGGTGGAATGCATAGTGCACGTGCGCACGTGCACACACCCCCCCATTTACACAGGCCATCCTTCCCCCAACTCACTTCCCGCAATGCTGACAATGAATTACAGTATACTATTTTTTTTTTCCTGCAAATTTTTGGTTACAAGAGAGTGTGGCCGAAGGTGGTGGTGGTGTTTCAGGGTATCTAGGACACTATGATATTTGTCTGGAAAATAGAAGGCGATAAAATATCACTTAAATATGAGGCACTAAGTAAATTGCTATGTCTAGGAGTCAGATGGGAACAGTCACTAAAGAAGAATAAACCTGGATAAACCAAGAGTTAGAATAAAGGTAACTGTCCAAACACAAAGCCATTAGACCTTGAAAAATGTTATTTCGTAACAGTGGAGTGTCTTAGATAGCAGAGGAGAATTCAGGAAGGCCCAAGGCCCCAGTTTCTTCCTATCTTTTTGTTGCCCAACTTATTCCCCACAGAACATGAGTTTCACCTCTCCCCACCCACGCTCTCCCTCACGCCCTCTTGTAGTTTCAATGTACTGGCCCGGACTCATCCTACACCTCATTTTGCTCTCAAGCTTCCCTGCACAATGCACTCTTGGCACTCTTTCAGGCTTCAGCTGAACACATATAAATCAGGCTGCTTCCATTTTCCACATTTATCTCTCACCACCTGAGGACCCTCGCCTGCCTGCTCCTTGGCAGCCGCTGGCTCGGGGTGAATACCAGGGCCACGGCGTGAATGATTGCTTCGCTTTCTTGCTCAGTTCTGGGACATTTCTAATGTTCCCACAGGGCTCAGCTTGCCTTCTCTCAGTGTTCTGCCACAGGGTAAAATGTTAAGCAGACATATTTCAGGAACTGCCTTTGTAGAAACCAGCACTGAGGAAGGCATGAAGCCCACTGCAAACTGCCTCAGAAGCCCGCTTCTCAGGGGCCAGTGCGGTCTAGGTGTAGTTGCCCTGCTTCTCTCTGAGCCCACGCTGGCCAGTGGGAAGGTGTGCTTATGCTTTTTATGCTTCTAGGTGTGTCTGTATATTCTTATCTGAGCTTCGCCCTTCAAAGTAGTCACTCCAGAAGATTATACATGTATTCTCATGATGCTAAGCATATTTTTGAAATTCCTCTTTGGTAATTTTGGAGAACAGATTTATATCAAGAAAACCATGATCAGTTTACAGCTGTACCCCTTTTCAAAGCTAGTCTTACTCAACTGAGCTGGCCTCTGCATGAATTTCTCATTTCATAAAAAAATTCTAATTTCTCTGAAGATATTCAAAAGGAAGTGCTACAGGCTTTGAATACAATTCCAAGAAAGGGGTTCCAAAAGTTTGCCGACATTTACAGTACCTAGGTCTCCAGGGATACCGCTTAAAATCATTTGGCTGGGTTAAGTCTGGGATATTTATTTTAAGAAAATCAAGCAAACCGCAATATTTGGTTTCCTGGTAGAGGGTCTCTTTTCTCCAAGGAGTGTCACACATCTTGGAAAAACCTCCCAGTTTTTTCATTGTCTCAGAATTCCTTACACTGAAATTTGATCACCAAGTAAAATGGAAGTTTATTTCTAATCAGGTTGGTTCATTTTTTAATTTGTTCAGGAACTTGACCTTTGAACTTTTGCAACTTGAACTGAACATTCGTCTCGCGTTTACTCTGCCAGGTATTATGAGAGACACAGAAATGAAAGTGGCCATTCTCCTTCCTTCTTTTTGATGCTGGGTGAACTGCTATTCATCCTTTAGGACTCAGTTCAAATGTCACTTCCTTTCAATTTTTTCATACTACACAGGAGAAAATTACAGAAATATCTTAAAAGGATAAAATTAATATATGATTAATGTCACAGTGATTATAGGAAAATAATTAGTACTGTGGATTATTAAACGTTGCTTCCCCCCGACCCCACCTCAAAACTAGTGTTCTCTATCAATGCATGTACAGTGGAAGAAAGGCATTATTTCCATAAAGAACTATTTTATCCAGAGGCTACAGGGCCAGGTGATGTTTCTTAAATATAACATTTAAAATGTTTCTTAAATAAAACAGTAATGGGGGCTTCCCTGGTGGTGCAGTGGTTGAGAGTCCGCCTGCCTATGCAGGGGACGCGGGTTCGTGCCCCGGTCCGGGAAGATCCCACGTGCCGCGGAGCGTCTGGGCCCATGAGCCATGGCCGCTGAGCCTGCGCGTCCGGAGCCTGTGCTCCGCAACGGGAGAGGCCACAACAGTGAGAGGCCCGCGTACCGCAAAAAAAAAAAAAAAAAAAAAAAAAAAAACCAAAAAAACCCCAGTAATGAGCTGTATAATAACGTTGGTTTTGTTCATTAGCCAGAATAAGTGGGATATTCCAAAATGACAGCAGTTGGCTGATAGACAGTGTAAATTTATCTCAACAATAATTTTTCCAACATTTGATTACTAAAATTTTCAAACATAAAACAAAGTTTTAACATTTTTACAATGAACACCCATTTACCCACCATCTGGATTTTACCATTAACATATTTCTATACTTTCCTTATCATGTATCAATTTATTACCCATTCCTCAAACCATTTTACTTTTTTGAAGCATTTCAAAGTAAATTGCAGGCATTAGTACACTTGCCTCTAAATACTTCAGCATGCATATCATTAACTGAAGTTCAATATTTATGTTTTTTTCTTTTGAATTAAAATTTATACATGATCAAATGCACAGATCTTAAATGTACATGCACTGAATTTTGACAAATGCAGACACGTGCATAACCCAAACCCCTGTCAACATATAAAATACTGACCCTTCCTGCAGAAAGTTCCCTCATGTTCCTTCCTCCTTAACCTCTGCCTGCATCCCTAAAGATTAGTTTTCAACATGAAGTTTAAAAAGAAATTCAATGTAATTTTAATAGCAATATATGCCTCTCCTCTTAATAATAAGGTTCCTAAAATATTTACATCAAACATGATGGGTCTTGCTTGGAATTTATTCAAGTAAGAGACTTTAAAGTTTCACTTGGTATTTTTGGTGGTGTTTGTCAAGGAAGAACAAGATTAGCTTAGTGGTTTCTGTCATTTTCTTTGCAAGATTATCTACCAAGTAAAATATACTGTCCCCATACTGCACCATGTCTATTGACTTTATTTGTAAAAATGATTGAGGGAATTCCCTGGTGGTCCAGTAGTTAGGACTTCGTGCTTTCAATGCTGAGGGCCTGGGTTTGATCCCTGGTCCAGGATCTAAGATCCCACAAGCCGCATAGCACAGCCAAAAAAAAAAAAGATTGACCCTGGATCTTTGTGGTGTAGCTGTTTGGGGGCCTCCCATAGTTACCTCCCCGTTGCTTGGGGGCCACGAGGGGAAAGTGAAGCTATCATAACCCTTATCCCGTTCTTCCTTGGGATGGCCCATGCACCTCTGTCAGCACCAGGATTTTTGCCTTCTTCCCTCATTCTTGGAAGGGAAGGAGAGGACAACACAAGGAGAATTGCCTCTCGGTTGGGTTATATGAAAGGTTCTAGGAAAGGGAAGGGCTAACGTCAAGAAAGCTTCTCTAGCTGAAATGGAATGAGGGAAGGAGAGGTGAGTGTGTGCCTTGGCGTGATTTGGGGCAGGTGAAACAAAGGTGAGGAAGGTGAAGGTGGCCACAGCAAAGGAGCAGAAAAGAAAAGGGAAAGAAAAAGATGAACGCTGAGAAACCATTTGGCGAGAATTCCTAGTTGTCTCTTTACAAAGTTATCTTTCGGTAGATGATGTTCAGCCCTGAGGGCTGCTAACTGCTGGGCTCTGACTCCTAAGATGCCTCCCAGGGATCTCTGTGTTCGTCCCCTTTGTGCAGGACAAACCCACTGAAGCCGGGAACTCTGGTTCCTCCTGCCACCCTCAGGGAGATGGGGTGACCTGACTGACTGAGACACAGAGCAGGACAGATAAACAAAGGAGTTGAAGCTTCCTAGCAGTGCTTGGAGCTCTAATACTGGAATGGTTTGCCTTTATGGTTGCAGGAAAAGTTGCTTAGAATGAGCAAAAATATAGAATTCTCTTATACCCCCATTTTCTATATCTTAGCTGTAACACGTATACCAGTTCTAATGCAGAAAAGCAATTTCTAACTGAGCTTTGAATTGCCTTTGTAACCATTCTGTATAGACGACACCATGGATACAGACACTCATAGAAAATGTCAACATCTGAATATACAATGGTATAACTCTTCAAGGAACTTATTCTTTATTTATAAATTGCTTAGGCTCATTCATGTGCCAATTCTAATTTCTACTTTTTCAAAGATGAGAGAGACTCAGGAACAGAGATGTTACTCGAAGTCATGAAACTCCCAAGCCAGACAAATTCAGAAACCCACTCTCTTGGATTTCCACTACTTACTCAACCTCTGCCTATTGAAAACACAATAGATCTGCCCCTGCCTGAGGCACAACCATTGAAAATGAACCCTTTCCTTTGATATTTGCCAAAATGATCCATGATAGGAAATGTTACACAGAGCTCAGCAAGGCTCACCTCAGCTCACCATCTCCAACCCAGGCCCCGCTGCAAAAAAACCATGCCTTCCCAGCAAGCCTTCTCCTATCTCCTTTCCTGCTCTCTATTTCAGACTTCCCAACAAGTCATCGGAAGGAACTCACACCTCCCCACACCCAAGTCCAAAGCCCTAGAAGGCTCCTGAGCAGTGCAGGGCTTATGAAAGCAACCAAGCTTCTACTGAAAGCAGCAGGGTGGGCTCACTGCCTGGAATGGATGAAGAGCTCAATGAGAATATGAGGAATGAATGAATGAATAAATGAGATCCACTGGGCACGTAAAAAAGAAACACAGACAATCTCTGCTATCAAAGGGCTTATGGTCTGTTTGGGGAGATAGAAAACACTAACTGAATGGCTGAAGAATACTTACACAGAATAACTTTCTTTCCAACACGTATAAACTAATTTAGTACCAACTTGGTCCAGTAAGGCCAGTGAGCAATACCAGAGTTAGATGAAGTCGATCATGAAAGATGGTCTAGGGGAAGGGGATTTTGAGTTGGGTTTGAAGGTGGAGAGTTATAATAATTGGGAGCAGAAAGAGAGGAATAAAAGAAAGCAGGAGTAAAATGTTCAAAGGCTTAGGAAGAACATATTTGCTTACCGGAGCAAAAATTTCATTAAGGAATAATGAAAAGTGAGGGTGACAAGATGAGTGACAGAAAGAATAATGATGTATGTCTTGAAAAATCTTGAATATGCCTCTGACAGCTCATAAGTTGGGGAGAATCTTGTGGAAACATTGTCTGAGGAAAGAAAAAGTTGCTATTGTGTTGGTTATCAGTAAGGAGGCAAGCTTAGGGGTGGAGAACCAGGTGGCAGCCTCTGGGATATGGTGAGTGGCAGGGGCGAGGTCCAGAGCAAAGAAATGGAGCTGGGAATGGAAAGGAGGTTCCGCTTCTAGTCACTGAAGACAGATAGGGGTTTATTTAAACCAGACCTGAAAAATACCTCTGACCTCCAGTTTCTATCACTTTAAAACTTGAAGCTTCCAGGAGAATAGACACAGTGATGTGGAGTTTTTCTCTCTGCTTACCAGACCTTTCTCAACCCGTCAAGAAAAGGACTTGCATAGACTTGTGTCTGATTTTAACCAATCCACTTTCATCTTGCATGAGAAGTTTCCTTTTGGAGTCAACCTATACACATTGTTTTCGGAATCCTTTCTTTTTCTGTTTTTTCTTTCTGTTTCTTAATCAAGATTTTCAAACTGGCATTTAATAAACTCAGATAATTTTAGATTTTAACATACTGAAACTTACTGAAATAACCATTTAGAGCAAGACCGTATGAGTAGTTACTTAAACCAAACCAGTGTGATCAGAAAGGTTTGAAGTTATCTTTGATTATGGGCTTGTAATAATGTTTGATTCTGGCAGTGTTACTTAGTAGTTTGGGGTCAACCAACTTGGACTTGAATCCTGGCTGTACCACCTACTGGCCATGTGACCCTACTCACCTCTCTAAGCCTCAGTTTCTTTGTCAGTAAAATGGAGAATAATAATGCTCACCTAATGGGGCGGTAGTTCTTCAAGTGTGGTCCCCAGACCAGCAGCAGTATATCTACACCTGGGAACTTGTTAGAAATTCAGATTCTCAGGCCACACACCAAATCTACTGAATCAGAACCTCTGCAGGCAGGGTCCAGCAATCTGTATTTTAATAGCCCTCCAGGTGATTCTGCTGCTAGTGAAAATTTGAGAACAACTATGATAGGGTAGTCATTACATACGTATAGCGGTTATAATAAGTAAACACGGTAACACACCTAAAGTGTTTGGTGCAGGTTTGGCATAGATTCAGTGCTCCATCATTGCCAGAGATGATCACAGAGGTGGTAGGGGTAACTACCTTCACGATGCAGGTTAAGAAGGTCCTTTGACGCTGGGCCACCAGTGGGAACACTGTTCTCGGAAAAGGGAACACTTATCCAGGCACCTCACAGGTAACCAAGCAAATGCTTGATTGTTTTCTAAAATTACTCAAACATGAATCTGGCCACAACTTCTGTATGAGACACAGTCATATCAACTTCTGTCTGTTGATGGTTTAGCATGTTCTCTGAACACAAGCTAATTCGAAATTCCAGAAAACAAAATTAAAATAAATCAGTTACACTGACTTTCACTGGTGATTCCAGGTCACCACTCTATCCTTGACCTCCTCTAACATCTATTGTCAATTTAGGTTGCTTATTATTGTTAGGACTTTGAGAAACCTTGATTTGCCTGTTTCCATGGTGGTGGATAAAAGCTTAGCTTCTCTCTTTTTTTTTTTCAATAAAACTTCCTTTAGTCCATTGTGGACAGCATTCCTGCAGGAAGGGTCGAAGGCAACCCTCGTTTCTGCATGAGGGATCAAGGCAACAAAGTATAGACAGCTTCTGTGGCTTCTCGGTCCACTTATTCAGAAAATAGTTTCGAGCTTCTACGTTCCAGGCCTGGTGCTGTGGTGAACAAAACAGCCCCTCATGAGACTGACAAGTGGGGGAGAGAGATATTAATCAAATAGTCATATAACTAGGTTAAAATTAGAACTGTGATCAATTCTGTGAAGAAGAGATGTATGGTATTATGAGAGCCTGCAGTTGGGATTAGTCCCAATTCTTGGGATGGGGAAGGTTTTCCTGAGGAAGTGAGTTAGAGTTGAGATCTAGGATAGTCAGGATTCAAAGATGGATATATGATCTTGGCTCCCTGGTGTTGTACTTTCATAAACTCCTCCCCTTCAGTGTGGGCAGAACCTATGACTCGCTTATAACCAATAGAATATGGCAAAGGTGATGGGAAGTTAGTCCTGTGATTAAGTTGTAGCATATATTAGAGAGGTAGCAGTGAAAATAAAGAGAAACATGAAACTGAGAAACATTCAGAAGGCAAAACTGATAGGACTATGTGAAGCTTTAGAGAGGAGGGTATGGAAGAGGGAAGTAGCAAAAATAACTCTTTGGTTTTTATGTTGGTCATTCTTGAGCATGGGTAACATTGAAAGATGGTCAGATCTGAAATTTGGGGTCAAAGATCATGATTTTTGTTTGGGTATGTTGAGTCTGAGACGTAAAAAAGATATCAATTGGTTGTATGTAGTAGTTCAGAGCTCAGAGAAAAGATCTGGGCAGAAGAGATATATTAGGGATCTCCTTAGTAACTAAAGCATTAGTGGATATGAACTTTCTTGCCCAGGGAGAGAGAGAAAGGAAGAAGAAAAGGGGCCTCTACTCAAACCTGGAGGGACTCCTCCAGTTAATAAACTGATGGAGAGACCTGGTAAATAAACCAAGAAGACTACTTATCCATTCTCCCTACTTGATTAACCTGGAAGCACTTGTACTCTTCGTCTTTCACTTTTGTTGTAACCCACCCAGTTCTAATAGTGTCCAGGGCACATAGCAGGCACTGGTCAAATATTTCCTGAATTGGATTATTACCTTGCTGTTCAAGAAAGGGTGGAATGAATATATGAACCCGGTTCCTCCAAACACATAAACAAATGAGCAGAGTACAGGATACTGTTTCATTTCTTAGAAGGTAAACATACAGCTACGTGACTAAAATAGTTCAAAAGCCATTTCAGTAGTTTCTGTTGCTGAAATATGTTTAATCAAATGTTTAATCTCTTGGAGATTTGAGAACCGATAACAAAACGGGAGTTTTTGGCAGTACATCGCAATCAGGAGTTAATTATTGTCCATGGCTTTGGTGCTCCTAGCCTCAGGTTTTTCAAAAGGTGAACTCCCAGTGGAAAAGATGTCAGGGACTATTTGTTTACTTATTCAAAAAATGCATAAAGAACTTACTGCATTCCTAATCAGTTCTTTACCAAAAACTACCAGCTGCGTACTGGATTTTGGGTTAAAACATACTGCTGCCTCATCAGATGCCAACTGAATGATATAATCCTAACAAACCAACTAAATCCAGACGCCTCAGAAAGCAACCCTAGGTAACACACGCTCCCAAATCATTATGCCACCCTTTAGAGCACTTGTGGTCATGAACCTCCAAGAATGTGCTTACATTAGTTTCCTAGGGCTGCTGTAATCAATTACCACACACTGTGTGGCTTAATACAACAGAAATGTATTTACTCAACAATTGTGGAGTCCAGAAGTCTGAAATCAAGGACTGGGCTTGATGAGTATGGGCAGGACTGAGCTTCCTCTGAAGGATCTAGGGGAGAATCCCTCCCTGCCTCTTCCAGCTTCTAGTGGCCCCAGGTGTTCCTTGGCTTGTGGCAGCAAAATTCTGATCTCTGTCTCTGTCTTCACATGGCATTCTCCTCTGTGTCTTCTTTTCTGTCTTTTATAAGGTCACTTGTCACTGGGTTTAGGGCCCGCCTGGATAATCCAGGATGATCTCATCTGGAGATCCCATCTGTGAAGACCTTTATTCCAAGTAAGGTCACATTCTGAGGTTCTGCGGGGGAGGGTTTACCATTCAACTCACTATACCACTAAAACTTCCTAAGAGCCCATGAAGTAAGCAAGCTCAGTTATTACCATATTGAAGGAAGAATACCAGGCTTTCCAGAATGTAGTTTAAAATTATCTAGAGTAATAATCCAGCAATCCCACTCCTGGGCACATATCCGGACAAAACTATAACTTGAAAAGATACATGCACCCCTATGTTCATAGAAGTACTGTTTGCAATAGCCAAGACAAGACATGGAAACAACCTAAATGTCCAACAACAGACGAATGGATAAAGAAGATGTGGTATAGATATACAATAGAATACTATTCAGCCCTTAAAAAAGAAGGAAATAATGCCATTTGCAGCAACATGGATGGACCTAGAGATTATCATACTAAGTAAAGAAAGTCAGAGAGAGACAAATACCATATGATATCACTTATATGTGGAATCTAAAATATGACACAAATGAACTTATCTACGAAACAGAAACAGACTCATAGATATAGAGAACAGACTTGAGGCTGCCAAGGGGGAGGGACGTGGGGGAAGAATGGATTGGGAGTTTGGGATTAGCAGATGCAAACTATTATATATAGAATGGATAAACAACAAGGTCCTACTGTATAGCACAGGGAACTATATTCAATATCCTGTAATAAACCACAATGGAAAAGAAAAAAATTATCTAAAGTAACAGGGAGCTTGGCTCTGGACTTTCTGAAAGACCTACCTGAAAATATAATTTTCTGATGTCAGGTAAGGAGCTATCATAGGAAGTCCCTTCAAGAGTGGGATCTGGTGCCTCCCAAGGGGCCTTCTGATCAAAGATATCTTCAGGGACTTGGAAGCCCACCGTTACATTAGCATCACTCCTTAAGCGTCTCCTTAGACACAGGCACAGACTAACTAAGCCTGCAAAAATACATGCTTGTGAAAGATACTTTAGTTGGCTAATGCGGAGCCTAATTTAATTGATTAATTTATCTCCCCAAATCAGTTAACTTACTACCAAATAATAATCTATACATTTGGGACAATCTAGTTCATGCTATCACTAATAATTTTTTTTTTTTTTTTTTTTTTGCAGTACGTGGGCCTCTCACTGCTGCAGCCTCTCCCGTTGCGGAGCACAGGCTCCGCACGCGCAGGCTCAGCGGCCATGGCTCACGGGCCCAGCCGCTCCACGGTATGTGGGATCTTCCCAGACCGGGGCACGAACCCGTGTCCCCTGCATCAGCAGGCGGACTCTCAACCACTGTGCCACCAGGGAAGCCCACTAATAATTTTTTAATGAGATGTAAAATCTAGTCAAGACTAGCTCCATTTATAAATTTCTCATGTCTTTGAGACCCACTCACTTCTTCCTACAGTACTGTCTCCCCAACAATTAGTTTTTGCCAGAGAAAGAGCTTTGTGGTGGCCTGAAGGGGTAAGCCTATGATCCCCATTACGAGCATAGGCTCATAGGGTGAGCCTATGCCTGTGATCCCTGAGAAGCCAAATTACCTACTGGCCTGCCATTGAACCTGCACTTGGGGCACACCTGTCATCCTGTGTAGACCAACTGACAGCATGATGACTTAGCAGGCAGCTTTCAAAATAACCTGTGGGGTCAGAGGGAGAAGAATTGGCCTGAACTTGTTCTTCAGTGACTCATAACCTTTACGGTAACATCACAGCCCAGTTTGGAAGCAACAAAGTTCAGGTCTACGAAACACACCTCCATGCCCCATCTAATTGTGAAGAAGAGATAAGAGTATGCAGATCATTGCTGAAAACACCAGTTATGGGACAGTTAGTTGCCGCAGAGGACAGGAGAAAGAATAAAACTTTCAAGCCATTATGAATGACATTGCTTGCAAACTAAGTATAATTAGGTGTCTTGGCTCCTGTGGATTGCACATATCAGTAAGCATTTACACCAGGGTTGGGGGGTGAGGGAAATAAGTCACCGCTCTGAGTGATGGTACAGAAGGTTAGATTACAGGAGAGCAGAGTGTGGGACCTTAAACGTGGGTTAAGAGCATAATCTTTTTGATCCCAGTCCAATGGGACTGGTCATGCCATCCGCCTACATGGAAGGCTGAATGCAATAATGGCTTCAATGAGCTGAGAGCTCCATGAAAGACTGACATAATTTGAACTGCAAAGGCATATTAACTGTGATCTGCTCAGTGCCTGGAGAGTGTAGGGCAGGGACAATGCTGCACTCCACCATCGTGTTGAACTTCCGGGGACTCCTGCTCTCATCATGTCACTCTTTGGTCAAGGAGTACCAAGCTCTTCCATTAATTCCTGTTAATGTTATTAATCCACAAAATTCTAAAAGCACAAAGAAAAAAATATCACCTCCAAATCCCAGCACCCAGAGAAAACCATTGATCCACATTACATTTTGGCAGATGTTTTTCTGCTCCTTTGAAAAGCAGAAATGTATCCATTTCAAAGCAACACACAAATAAATGGAAATTTGGGGTCACTTTTCATTCTTTCATTCATTCCACGATGCTTAATGAGCACTTACTGTATGCTAACCATAAAAGACACTAAGACGACAAAGATGAGTAAAACCGTGTCATTTCCTTGATGTATTCCCCAGTCTAAAGAGAAAGATGGGGGCTTCCCTGGTGGTGCAGTGGTTAAGAATCCACCTGCCAATGCAGGGGACACGGGTTTGAGCCCTGGTCCGGGAAGATCCCCCATGCCACAGAGCAACTAAGCCCATGCGCCACAACTACTGAGCCTGCGCTCTAGAGCCCGTGAGCCACAACCACTGAAGCCCGCATGCCTAGAGCCCATGCTCTGCAACAAGAGAAGCCACCGCGATGAGAAGCCCACGCGCCACAACGAAGAGCAGCCCCCGCTCGCCGCAACTAGAGAAAGCCCTCATGCAGCAACGAAGACCCAATGCAGCCCAAAATAAATAAATAAAATAAATTTTAAAAAAATAAAGAGAAAGACGGACACAGACAGAGGGTGATGGACTCCTATGTGAGTCTCAGGAATCAGAGATGCTAAAACTCAAGTCTTCAGAGTCCTTTTCTAGGGGCCTCTTTTCCTGATAACATTCTATAAGGTCATACATGTGCTCCTGAGCACAGGACATTACTCCATCTCTGTTCCTGCACACCCCTAGTGTGAACAGCTAAATTATGACAAATGTTACCTTAAGTCACAGCAAAAACCCTGACGAGCCATGGGGCAAAGCCAGCCAGGGAAGGAGGGGAAGAGACTTTAATTTTAGGTGAAAGCAAACAGCACCAGAGGTCCTTCAGGGTAAAAGAAAGCCTTAGAGAAGATGATAATCAAATTTTACACCTACTGAGCATTTACTATGTGCTGGGTGCAGTGCTAAAGGCTTTTGACACAAAATCTCATTTAAGCTTCAGAAGGTAAGGATGGGGTTGTTATTAGAATTCTTGCTTAGATGAAATTGTTGAGGTTAGAGAGGTTGAATAATTTTCCCAAGATCATCCAGCTAAGATGTGGCAAACTTTGCCTTGAGTCCCAAATCAGTGCTCCTAACCTCAGGAAACTCACAAATGTGAAGCTGGAAGCCAGTCGAGAGAAGCAGCCCCAGTGTGGAGGAAACAGCAGGAGCTTCAGAATTACACAAACAACTTCACATTCAGATTCTACTCCTTCCTTGGGGTGATCCCCTAGCCTCTTTGCGGATTAGTTTTCCCATTTCTGTGCAGAGAGCCATATCTTATTTATCACGGGACCTCAATATCTAGCACTATGTTAGCTGCCCTGTAGCATATGTCCTCCAAAACTGTGTTGAATGAATGCCAGATTAACACAGGAACTCAGGCAGGACAAGAATACTTATTTTCATTGGGCTGCAGTGAGGAGTGCCTAATGCGAATGAAGGAACTCACCTGGCGCCTGCTCAGGGTAAATACCCTATAAGTGTCGGCCTCGTTATCCTACAATGAAGGCTTGGCTTGGGGGAGGGTGAACGGAACCAGTGGGCTGCTTCTCCCCTTAATCTGAAACCTCAGTGAATTCCTCCCCTTAAGACATATTCCCGAATGTGTGAGCCACTGAGAGAAGTAAAAGAGAGGGAACTAGACAGGAACAAACTCCGTTTGGGAGCCTGGCATAAATTATCATACTGTGATGAATTTCCTAGACTATAAAGACTCTTGCTTTGATGCACGTGCATGGTGTCACTAGTTCCCTAAAGCATTTTCAGAGCTTTAGGGAAAATGACCTAGAGAAAGACCTTTCTGATTCTTGCTTCATCCATAGGAAAGGAAAAAAAATACATGCTAGAGAAATCCTCAGTGGAAACCGCATTTTCACCAAGCATAATAGAAACATTTTAAAGATAAATTTCTCCTGATTGCTGTGGTCTTTTATCTGGCAACTCAGAGAAGGGTGTTAACACTGATAAACAGATTTCTTTGCAGTTCAGTAAAATATCAGAGACAGTATAGAAAGAACGAGCACACTTATGTTGTCTAAAATAAGATCTGGCTTTTGTAAAGTGTGGTCTACTCAACATATCGCTGCTTATCTCCTACAAGGCTGATTTAGTTGTTTTCTCACCTGTTCACAATCATCTCATAGAAAACCCTCATTTTTCATTCGAATTTGGCCTGAAATCTGGCAGCAGCTCAACTGGACTTCAGGGCGGAGGCCCTCCCTGGCCTATGAGCCCCTTCTGATATCCAGTCACCGGCTGCTTTACCTTTAAAACAAGGTCATTGGTATAAACAACTACCACGGTAGCCAAATTCAAGTCCTCCTCTACATGGTGGTTTCCAAGTAAGCTGCTGTTAAGTCACTTTCAGAGGACCTGAATCTCTTCTTTATGCCCAGGAGAGTTTGTTCCTTTCTCCTTCCTCTTTCCTCATCCCTGCCTGATCACATAGAGGAAAAGAATGGCCCTCCTCTACTCCTCACTCAGAATGCGCATCAGACAAAGTCAGAAGGCCAAATCCTCCTCCGGGGGGCTGTCCCCAACTCTGCTGAAAGCCCACTTCTTGTGGCAATTCATTGGCTGTTTCCACACGCCACTCCCCAGGACAAATTCCACCTGGAGGACTTAGGGACAAAAAGGTTATTTCTCTTAAAGAACCAAAACAATGTTTACGATTAGCCAAGGAGGGCTGTGTACTTCATAGGGTTTCTCTCTCTTTGGCTGCTGGAAAGCTCAGAGCTGGAAACTGTATTTGGTTTTGGCCAGGTTTTCTTGATATAACTTTTTCTTCAACTACCACTTCATGTTTGTTTGTTGTCTTCTAGCTTCTATTAATGAGCCTCTGTTTTATTAGAACTCCATTTCTAGTGTAACTTGCCTCAATTTCTTTTCGAGAAGCAGATGAACTATGAATAAACGAACATTTTAAAAGTGGCTGTCATCATTCTAATCATGCTGGTCCTCTCACCTGAGCAACAGGAAAAGTAACCCAGGAAAAATAATTTAGAATCATTTTCCCAATGAGCGATTTCTACCTAGAAATTTTGGCCTCACCAAGACCAAAATAAAGAGGATAACTCATTCATTGATATAGAAAAGTTCTCATCATTAATACCCATTTATTTATAGGCTCAAAACAAATTCATTATGCTGCCTCCTCTCCTTCCCTGCCCCCGCCACTTAAAAAAATAGTGGAGAGTAAAAAGCAGCCCATTTTAGATGGGTAAACCGAGTCACAGAAGTGAAAATAATCAGACTAAGAAAATATACTAAGTTATAGGACAGGTAACAACCGGAGATGCTATAGTCTATGAAATCTGTGGAGACAAAACTAGCTCAAAGTCTGCAGCCTGGAGCCTTACAACCACACCCAACACAAATAATTTAAACTGGGCGACTTACAAAGTTAGGTTTCATTCCTCCTCTATAGGGATTTCTCTATAAAAATGACAAGATTTCAAATCTTTTACATTTTTTCGGAGAGGAGGATATCTGTTCTTGTTTATGATTTAATAAAATAATCCTAATTAGAACTTTTCTGCTTAGGGGAGGGGAAGAAAATTTGCTTTTGATAAATCAAAACCAGATAATGTGATTCACTAAAAATATCCACCAAATTAATTAAGTTCAACACATAAAGAAGTACAAACAGTGTGAAAAAGTTTAATCAGAGAAATCAAGGCAGAGGTCAGCATATGCAAAATCGATTTACAACCCAATGACTGCATCTGCAATCCGTAAGTGTTGCCAGTGTAAATGCCATTTAAAAGAAATACACATATACATTATACTAACCTCCTCAGGGATGGGGGGAATTCTGAAGTAGGTAAACTGAGGCAGTTTTGGAGGCAGTAGATGAGTAGGATACACTCCTCTACTCCTGTTATCTGACCTACAGAACCATCCTGCCCCTTTCAGCTTAACTTCCACCAGATATTAGAACTGACACAGCTAAAATCATGGTGCTTGAACTCACAGACAGGGAGAAGAGACTTGTGGTTGCGAACGTGTGGGGGAGGGATGGACTGGGAGTTTGGGATTAGCAGGTGCAAACTATTATATATAGAATGGATAAACAATAAGGGTCTACCGTATAGCACAGGGAACTATGTTCAATGTCCTGTGATAAACCATAATGGAAAAGAACATGAAAAAGAATGTATGTATAACTGAATCACTTTGCAGTACAGCAGAAATTAACACAACATTGTAAATCAATGATACTTCAATAAAACAATTTTTAAAAGTCATGGTGCTTGATTTCGTCAATAGGAATCAATATAGCCCAGAACCACGTTAGGGGAGGTGAACCATGTATGTTCCTGACGTAGAGCGGGGTTTAAGGCAGTGTCACCACCAACCCAGCAGCATTCTCCCTTTATTTGTGCCTACATATTTGAAAAAAGGGGTGGCGGGGGACATAGCCCAGTTTACTTTTTTAAAACTAAATAACATTGCCTTGTGGCTCTCATATTGTATCCATTACACATTTCACTTCAAAACCTCATCTGCCCTAAACCCTCTTCAATGCGCTTTAAGTAGCACAGCCAAAGGAAAGGAATTTTCTATTTAACTAGAGCACTGACATTCTGTTACACAATTCGATCTTGTCTATTTACCTGCTCTCAGAAACACAAGACACTAAACACAAAATGCTGAATGTGTTGAGTCTGCAGTGCCATAGGTGTCTGAATTCATCTGTAGCTTCCCTCTTGCTCATCAGTGTAATTGTTGCCATGTTATTCCATTTTTTGATTAGTCTAGTCCCTCAAGCTCAATGCTTTTTTCTGGCCCAATGTTCTTCTGCTGGTTGTCATGGTGACTGAATTGTTAGCGAGGAGAAAGGCTCTGTTGTCTGTCATTGTTCTGTTGTGGTTTAGGTAACACAGGAGGCAACACAAGTGAAGTGGATGGACCTTTTTTGCTCTGCATCATTTCATAGTATTGAAAAATCTCACATAAAAAAGGAGCAAATAGGCCCAACCAAAGAAATAACCAAGCTCCTTCTAAAGGAAAGTGCACATCATTATAAAGAGGCAAAATGGCACTAATGATGAACTGAGTAATCTGTGAAAAATGCTGCTGAATATTACATTTATTACTAGAACAATCACTGCAACTTAAACATCACATACAATACTTACCATTTTGCAATTTAGAGTAAATATAGTTTTTAACTATACAATTGTAGCATCAACTCTTTGATTCTCAAGCCTCTGCTACTTTAACCTTATGTTCTGTTTAACCCAAAGATAGCATGTTGGAAGTTAGGACTGAAGCCAAATGAAGAGTTGGGCAAATTTTCTTTTGGTGGTAAGATAACATTAGGGTCAATTTCTACTTTGGGAATGTGGAAATAATTTTTTAAAGATTAGAGCTGACTACAAAGGAGAACTTTTAATTCAAATAGTAAAAAATGTTTCTGAAATTAACCAAAATGAATATAAACCTTCCTCAATTTAATTTTTAATTTTCCAGATTTTTCAACCAGTAAATGGAGAAATATAGCATAGATATATGATAAGTGAAAGGATATATCATAGACAATGACCAAATTAATAATAGTTCCTATAAAAAAACTGCTCTTAATCTTCTTTCATCATTGCGTTGGTAGACATATATCTGCCCTAATCAGCAATTATTTTCATTAGTACTGGTATAATTTTTTTCACTGTGAACTTTTTCATTTGTTTTATTTGATTTTGAAATGATCTAATTTAATTTTTATTTAACTATTTCATTTCATTTTTTTTTTTTTTTTTTTTTTTTGCAGTACGCGGGCCTCTCACTGTTGTGGCCTCTCCCGTTGCGGAGCACAGGCTCCGGACGCGCAGGCTCAGCGGCCATGGCTCAGGAGCCCAGCCGCTCCGCGGTATGTGGGATCTTCCCGGACAAGGGCACGAACCCGCGCCCTCTGCATCGGCAGGTGGATTCTCAACCACTGCACCACCAGGGAAGCCCTCATTTCATTTTTAATGATACAAAGTTTTAAGTAGGTAATATTTTGTAAAATATAACTTAAAAAAGATTAAAAGGTTTAGTATGACCAATCTCCCTCCCACCCCTGAAATCTATCTAGTTCTCTTTTAATCCTCCACAGCTGTTGTTGTTAGATTCTTTTGTAGTTTTCCAGAATTTCTTTATGCAAATATTAGAAAATACTGACGGAGATTCTTATTTTACCTCTTGCATACACAAATGGTAGCTTGTTATTCACACTGTTCTGCACTTTTCACTTAACACTATATCTGATTGTCTTTCTGTATCAGAACATAAGACATCTTCCCCCTTCTTCTTTTTACAATAGCATAGTATTCCATTGTATGGGTGTTCTATAATTTATTTAATCAGTCTCTATTGATGGACATTTACAGTATTCTCAATATTTTGCTTTTATAATAAATAACCTTGTGTATTTGTCATTTTATGTATGCAAATTTATGTGAAAGATAGAATCCCAGAAGTGAAATTTCTAGGTTAAAAAGTATAGTTCCATTTGTAACTTTGATGAATATTGTCAAATTGCCTCTGTAGGAGTTGTTCCAATGTACACTCCCATCAACACTGTACAAACGTACCTGTTTACTCATACCTTCCCAACAAAAGGTAATGTTAAACTTTTGAAATTCTGCCAATCTGATAGGCAAAAAATAGTGCCACTCTACAGTTTTAATTTAAATATCTGTTATTAGTGAGGTCAAATATCTTTTCATATGTTTCAGAACCAATTGTATTTATTTTCCTGTTAATCCTCTCTTGAGATACTTTGCCCATATTTATATCAGGGTATTGATATTTTTCTTATGGATTTCTAGGAGCTCTTTATATTTTTGTGAAATGTACGCTCTATTGTGTTATGAGTTACAAACATTTTCCCCAACTTGTTGTCTTTTGACTCTGCATATGGTGTTTCTTCCATTCAGAAGTTCTGGTTTATATGTGGTCATACAAATCTTTTATGGCTTCTGCTGGTCTTTTCTCTCCCATCCCCAAGTCAAGGCTGTAAAGAAACCCTCCCATGCATTTTTGTAGTACTTGTCTGGTCTCTTTCCTTTTTTCTTTTCTTTTCTTTTCTTTTTTTTTTTAATCTTCACCCTAACTTTATCCTTGATCATAGTATGAGGGACAGATCCAACTTTAGATATTTTCAGATGGCTATCCAGTTATCAACAATAAATCTCCGACCACAAACACACACTGATTTGAGATGTTTCCTTTACCAGATGTTTAAGTATATTGGGTTTTTGGTTCATTTCTGGACTTCGTTTTCTGTTACCTTGGTCTATGTGTCTGTTCATACACAGAGCCCTAGCACATTTAACATAACAAATATACAGTCGACAATATACTACAAGAACTGTACTTAGTCTGTAAATGCTCTTAATTATATCTGTATTTTTACACTGCAAAATGTATCTCTGTATTTAGAAACTGCTCAAACTCACTATCTAAACATAAATTCCTTCCTTGACTGCCCCAGGAACTAAATCCATTACTATGTTATACCAAACTTTGATTGTCACTCAAGTTCTGGGAAAATACAGCTGAAACATCATCAGTTTTTCAACAAAGACTAAAATTCAAGAATAGATGTGTGGTAAACACACTACTGTATATAGAATGGATAACCAACAAGGACCTACTGTAGAGCACAGGGAAGTCTACTCACTATTTATAATAACCTATAAGGGAAAAGAATCTGGAAAAAAATATGTGTGTGTATAACTGAATCACTTGGCTGTACACCTGAAACTAACACAACATTGTAAATCAACTATATTTCAATAATAATAATTAAAAAAAGAATAGATGTGGCAGAGGGCTGTTTTCCCTTTGTGAATATGCCTTTAAAGCACATTCTGTAGTGTGTGGGGTGTTCATAAATCTCGGCGCACTTTCATTCAGCACCTCATGGTGGTTTACAGCCACAGAAATCTGCAAAACATGCCGCTCTTGCTTTCTAAGGGTGCTCCACGACGACTTTAAAGCCTAGCCATTAAAGAGCGTTTGAAAGGGTACTTACTATTTAGTACGCTGTAAACATATATTTTGATTTTCTTTCATACTGTTTAATGATATAACATTCAGCAAGGATCTGTGGAAACCAGCTAGCAATCACAACAGACACACTCCAAGGAGGAGTACCAGCCCTTCCCAGACTGTGCTTCTCTGCCCGCCACAGCACGAGGGCTGCAGCCGATTTCATCATCGTGCCAAATATTCACAAGCTTGTCGTCTGTTATTGGTTTAATGTAGTGCATTCACACAGCAGACTGAAGTTGATTTTCAGTAAAGGTCTATAAATAATGCTCTTTGGCTGTGATCTTGAGGCTTTCGAGATCATTTTTCCCGCTTCCACCGCTCCTTCTTACAGAGCATTTCACCACTGGGGAGAAGATTAATGTCTTCCCAACAAAAGATGACTTTTGGAGAAGGATCTACCCAATAATCAGAAGTGGCAAGTGAAAGAGGGAAGGTGGTGACCTCTCTCAGTGACATGAACAAGAAGAAACTGGAGGGGCCTTTTCCTTTGCTTAGAAGGTGCCCAAACCACTCATGGCAGGAAGCGTTTGGCTACTGGTCACTTCTCCGAGGCCCACTATAAAAGGTGAGCAAATCTCAAAGTGCTCCCCGTCTCCTCCCCAATTAGTTCAGATGGCGACTGACCTTCAAAGATATCCATTGTGGGGGTGTTTTCCTGGTGATGATGCTGTGAAAATCCTCTTCTTTTTGAAGGGCTTTCTTTCTATTCTCTCCCCACGGCAGTTTTTGAAAATTTGTTAAAACGCGCACACGCACATCAACCTCTCAGGCTATCCAGGAGCTCTCTAGGTGAGTGGGAACAAACGGCAGCCTATCCAAGACATGCACCCAGGACAACCACACCATTTTGATCACTTCAGGGTCTCACTGCACTGTTAGGATTTTTTTTTTTTTTTTTTTTAAGTACAGAACGAGAGAGTAGGCTGAGACCAAGTTATTTGTTTGTTTGTTTAAGCAAAAAGTTTTCGGTCCAACTGTTTTCCAAATTGGCAAGAGAGATTTCCTACTGAACCAGTAGCTGCAGAGAAATAGATGAAAAAAGCTAGAGTGTCTAGACCTTCAGGGCATCTGTGCATTGGTTACAGGCCTGAACTGAATAGCGGATACTGGAAACCAACAGGAGAAGAAATTGGTGGAAAAGATAATCTCAAGGGTTTAAGAGAACCCTGGATGATTCAGGACTGTTAGACAGTCTGGTATTAGTCACAGCACCCAAGTCATGGAAAGACTCACCGTAACAACAGAAACCTCCCGCAGATAGACGCACATCTCATTGACCCCACGTGGTGAAAGAAATCAGGTACACCTCAGTTTTGGGTAAGCGCTTGCCCCATTTCAAGCATCTTAACTTCCCAATGATATCCTTTTTCTGGGGACTCTTATTTTAAAACGCTCTTTAAATTAGGTATAAATACAGAAGAAAACAAAAGCTACATTATACTTTAGTATAATTTCTGGCAGAGAAAAAATAAACAGCTGTTTCTATTGTATCTTTTCTGCCTCATCACAAGAGAGTCATGCCGAGAGTTATGCTGGGGCCAGGATTTAATGGCCATGCCAGGAATTGGAAGCAGCACCTGTGGACCAGAATTTAAATCCCACGGATGGTTTCTCTAGATGCTTTCATAGAGCATGAATGAGGATGTAATTTAAAAATAAGCCCTGCATTCTATTTAAAAAGATAAGAAGGAGCTGGATGTGTGTAAATGTTTGGATTAAATATGACCAAAGACTGAACTGTATTTAAATGGCTTGGCACTTTGAAAATGATGGAATCAGGCTTCATAATGGTACAAAACGGAACTAAATTTGCAATATAGGTGCATACTGGAAAAAAAGGGCAGACAAGTGGTGCTGAGAATCTAAGTGAGACGGCACCAAAGAATGAAGCATATTGAGTTTAATGATTGACCTTATCAGAGGCTTTCTGCTCTGACAGTGAAGATGTGAATTATCCTATTATTATTAGCAGACAGATCATCTTATTAATGCACCCTAGCCTTTCACAGTTTTATTTAACTTTAAATTAAATTGAATGATTTCAGTAACATTCTCCCATCCCTTAAAGGAAACAGAAGCTGATGCCCCCAAATATTTTCTGTGTAGCTTTATATATTTTTTCTTTCCAGAGACACACTTCCAGCGCCACACTCTAATGCTTTGGCTTTCATTTGGATATAGCTGAGGTGTCTGGAAGTTTCTCTGTAAATTCCTTCAAATCCGGAGAAGCTAAAGGAGACTTTAGGAGGCTGTGCTCCTCTTAATGACTCCACATGAACAGCATCTTTGGAATTCTGATGCTGACATCGTCAGCCACTTGATAGGCCCCGCTACAAGGAGCAGCAGATGAACCATCACCAAATGTTTTCTGAATTCATCCCTAGTACAACGCTCCCCTTAAACCAGAATTAGGCAGTGAAGTAATATTTGTTTAGAAACACTTACCAGGCACCTGCTTAATACTATAAATGCTATCCTGTCAGAGCCTTCACACACAAAGGAAATATTTCACTGGAAGGTCAATATCTGCAACCACTGAGAGGAACAGAGCTATTTCAAACTCACCGACAAAGGCTTCTGTCTCAGCCCCCATTCCACTCTTTTTTTTTTTTTCTTTTTGGTTTTGTTTCCTTTCAGCATATTTCAGGAACTAATCAGCTTTATAAAAGGTACCACTGTTAATCTACTGTTTGTCTTGGTCTTCATTGCAGCTCCTTAAAAGATAGAGTGCAAACAAAGCGAGAATTAAGGTCATTCCATTTAAATCCTTCAGAGAGGAAGACAAGGGCTAAGTTATTGCTGAGGACTGCAGAGAGGAGGGCTGGAGGAATCCAGGACAAAAAAAAAAAAACCCTCATTGTTTATTATTTGCCAGTCTCAGAGCAGCCCCCATTCCCATATTTGTGAAGGGATTACCCTTCCATCTTTAGAGATTAATGGGAAGCCCAGACAAGTCCCCAGCCCACAGTTACTGTGCTCCAAAGCACATTCTCCGGGAAGGTGGACCTCAAAGTGCACTCACTCGGGGCGGGGGGTGGGGGCATGAGTGAGACACGGCTCACACCCTAGAGCCTGATGTGATTCTTTCTCCACTTGCTAGAGATGCGTAAGCAAACATAACTGTCAAGGGGATTCCACGCTCATACAGACGCAAGCCCGCACCTTAGAAGGTGGTAGCTACGGACATGAAAATCTTAGCGTGTGTCAGATTTAAAACACAGAGGGAAACAAAAAATAAAAATCATAATCTGTGCAAAAGCATCACAGAGGCGTGTGATACTGGCCCCTTTCTTTCTTCTACAATCCCAATTGCAACACTACTTACTACCCATGTTTTGAGACAAATCAGTTGAAGTGTACTTGAATTTCTTTATTTGTTGTTGCTGTAGCTGTTCATTAAGCGTAACTAAAATACATGAGTCTCAACATTTTTTAATGTGGCAATGGGTTGATCTGTAAAAGTTGATGGTGCACCATAAAGTGTTGCTTTAAAGTAAGATCAGGAAGCAGAAATTGACATCTGTGGCCAACAGAGATGCAGTCTTGATTCCCAGTCTCTAGTAAGGTTTCACATTAGTACTAATAATAATCATTATTAGTACTAATCATTAGTACTACTAATAATAGTACTAATGATTGTTAATGTTCATCAAGCATTTACAATGTGTCATGCAGTGTGCTAAGCACTTATATGATCTCACTTAATCCTAACATCAACATCACGAGGTTATTATCCCCATTTTACGGATGAGAAAAACCAAAGCTCATTGCAATTGAGTCACTCATAACTTCACTTAAGCCCAAGGTCACACAGGTAATCAGTAGCAAAGCCAGCCTTTAGGCTTACGTTGTCTGACTCCGGATCTTCTCTTCTTGTTGCTATCTTACTGCCCCGCTTCAAAGCAGCATTTCTTAGCTTGAGTTTAGAGAATACTCAGTGATTGTTCAAGATACAAGGCCATTTTTTCAGATGAACAAATTCTCCTCAGAGAGAATAAGAGTGTCACCTTTAGTCAAGTATGAGATGAGAAGATGCTGTCTTCATTTTGGCTTCAAACTTTGTCCTCAGCTCCCAGAAGAATTTAGCTACTCACACAATACGATGACAACTTTGGTGATGCTTTGTTGAAAGTCATATGAACAGATCTTCTGAAAGGAGTAATGATCCTTCTTTAAGGGATATCTTACCTCCCCCAGTTACCACACACACACACACACACACACACACACAGTGTCAGGCAGGACGAGATCTGTTTACAAAACCCTTGGCATATGGTGAGTCTGCCTGGTTTTCTGCAGTGTTTGATTATGACTGGCCTAGTTAATTCATTTCATTGTATGTTCACCCCTCTTTGGAAACTGAACAGGATTAAACTGCATTTTTAAAGCCTTAGCAAATCACCATGTGATTTAAATTAGAATAAAGATAAACATTCAGATCGCTTTTTTGAGGAAATTCTGACAGCATTCCCGGCCCAACAAGATTTTGTCCAAAGACTCTTACATTTTCTCTTGGTCATTGGGATGCCCAGTTCTAAGTATACTGAACACTCGGTAATAAATGTAGAAACCATAATCAAAAACTAACCAGAGTGAAATCCATATGTGAAAGTGTTATTTCCTCAAGCATAATCCTAAAACCCCATTTAGCAAATAATTCAACTTATTCTTCCTCCAAACTCTATCTTACAAGCTAGGCCAATGTGGACCGAGTCATATTCATGTATTTAATAACTTCCTTTCCTCTGAGGAAAGTGCTAGAAATATATTTTTAAGTCAGTAATAGTAAACGAATAGGTCCTGGAACTAAGGGATATTTGCAATATTTGCAACTAAGCTAAGGGATATTTGCAATTATTTTTAAGTCTGTTGTACCGAGCTATTCAATCATTTCTAGCCTGACTATTTTCTCAGTCTCATCTGCAACATAGGTTATAATACTACTGTCCCTTCCAAATAAAATAAATGAATAAAATAAGTAGAGAGAATTAAGAAGGTGTTCTCATTTGTGGAATCTTTGGCAATACTATATTTGAAAAGCTTTGAATCATAGATGCCATTTAACTTTACTAATTTCAGGGCATGCTGTTTTGTTTAGAACCTTTGGATGCTTGTTTCATGTGGCACAAGTTTTTAGCATTTTAATATGATGAGCATCAAGTTTTTGAGGATGAGAAACCAGAGCCCACCATTGAAACAAGCATGTTTCATCCCTTTTTATTTTCAAATATAACTCTACACATTCTGCCATGAGGTTATGGTGATGACAACTTGATCCAACATTCCACAGTCAACAAGGAAGTTAGTCCTCATTTTGCAGTGAAATTTATCAATCTAGTGATTAGATGAGCTTCCAGGGCTTTCTTGCTGGACAGGCAGTCACCTCTGGAAGTAAGCTGAACATAAAATAAAATATATTGCCATGATAATATAATAGCTTCCTTTAACGGACAATTTCATTGCTGAAGAAAACAAAAAAATTCTTCTACCCCCATCCGAAGAAAAGGAAAAGAAAGAACAACAAAATATAGTAAATTGAACTTCTTTCGATGATTCCCGGGCATCAATGTTATTTAAACATCACGTTTAGGAAATTTTGTATTGTCAGAAAATGCCTACTTAAAAAAAATTTTTTTTAAAGAAATTGTCCCCAAGGGGGAACAAACACACAGAATGCAGACAAACACCAATTTGGGGTAGGGGAAAACACTGAGAAATATTGAATTGGTGCTTTAAAGTATCAACATTTATTTCTTCGAAATAAAGCTTAAAAATGCATCATTATACATCAAGCTGACAGTCGTTTGGGGGTTGTTTTTGTTTCTTTGTGTGTTTTTTTTTAAGAAAATTGGCTAAAAGCTGAATTTTAGAGGTGCGTGAGATCTAGATATAGAATACTGAAGATGAAGTTAGATTATTTTTTTTAATTGAAGTGCATTTACAATGCTGTGTTAGTTTCAGGTGTACAGCAAAGCAATTCAGTTATACATACATGTATATCTATTTTTTCAGATTCTCTTCCCTTATAGGTTATTACAAAATATTAAGTATAGTTCCCTGTGCTATACAGTAGGTCCTTGTTCATTATCTATTTTATATATAGTAGAGTGTATATGTTAATCCCAAATGAAACTGTTTTATTACTGAAAGATTTACAAAGTACAGAATGGTTACTTAACAATTAATCACCACACAGCTGTATTTTGTTTGCTTTGTGAAGGAGAGCCAATTGGCCACATGTAAATGATTTCCTAAGTATCTCTCCAGAGAAGTGTGGATCAAGATGGCAGACCAAACACATGCATCTACTCCTGGCTGCAACCCCTGAAATATCTAAAAAACAGATATTTTAACAGAATACATTCATTAGCATACTAAAAGAAATTTTTGTCAGCAGACAAGATATTCTGAAGAATCCTAGAAAATAGAAAAGCAAAGGAGATGGATGGTATCGACTAAGAACAGGATCTGAGGGAAGAACCACAGCCCAAACCAGGAGTAGGAGAGAAGTACAAATTCAGAGAAGTCTCACTCTTAAGAGGAGGCCCTGGAGGGGACTTGAGGGTTCACTAAAGAACTGCCCTTGGAACAGCAGAGGTTGGCAGGTGTCCCTTTTCTCCTTGTTTATGCAGAGCTGTTGGCAGGAGCTGCTTTTAACCCCTGGCTAAACCCTCCGAACATCTCTCTTAAGAAATATCCTGACTGTGGGCTTCCTGTGTGGGTGCAAGGCCCTGAAAATGGAGGAAGGTGGAATGTAAGCAACTCCAGACCTTTAGAACAGGCGGGGAAGGGGAAGGTGTAATGGGGAGGTAAATGCATCGCTTGCCTCAGCATCAGAACTTGGCCCTCCTCATTTTGGCCATGGGGAGTGGTTGAAGGGGCCGCCCATAGCCTGCTGCTCCAAGCCTGTGCACCTCAAACAAAGCTTGCCAGTCTTGGTCAGCCCCCCAGGCAGGGGAAACAGGTGGATACTTCTTCAGAGGAGACCTGTATTAGCTGCCTATATTAATGAACCTAGTCTTTCCATCATTATTTCTGTTAAATAAACAACTGAGATTTACCAGATACTGAAGGAAAACTAATAGCATTTAACAACAGAAACAATGATGAAGAGATTCCCTGAGGATTAAAGATAATTAAAGGAATGAAAGAAAACAGAAAAAATCATTCTGATGAAAATCTTCAAAAAGACTTAAAAGGCGATTGCACCCATAAGACGAAAATCGGATACTACCCAGTACAATAAGAGCAAAAAGAAAAATATTTTTAACACAACGTTGTAAATCAACTATACTCCAATAAAAAAAAATTTTTTAATACAAAAAAAAAAGAAAAGTATTTTTAAAAATGAGGTACAGCTCCTGAAAGGAAGAGACAGACTGTCAGTAGACATACAATCTTCTACCTGGACAATGTAAGGGAGTCAATTGAAATGTTCTTAAAATTAACAATAATGTTTAGTATAGCAGCTGATATAAGATCAACAAACACAAATCAATAGCTATAGAACAAGCCAGGTGTGGAGACACTGTTGTTTGGCCAACCTAACCCTCATTCTTACCCCCCTTGGCCCCTATAGCCTCCCTTGCCACCTGGAGGTGGTGGAGTGACACACCTGGCCAGTGAGAGCTGAGTCATGTCTCTAGAGGAGCTTATGCATTCCTGACACAGACTTCACAACTTTCCCTTCTCCTTCTTGTCAGAATGCTGACATGGGGCTAGCACTGCAGTGGGCATCTTTTGAAGATAAGGGCACAAGATGCAAAAGAGACAGATCCCCTGCTATCATCAAGCTGCTAAACCAACACTGGCAACCTTTTGGAGGGAGGCAATCAGCTATATCTCTCTATACCAAAAACAGACATGCGTTTTGACCCAGCTAAACCATAAATTCTCTATCACTCATCTTACCGTCACAGTCAGTGTCCTTGGAGGAACAGTCCATAGTCACTTTCTCATTTCCCATCCACTCTGTCTTTCAGTAGTGTGGCTTATTACCTTCACCCACCCCCAGTTCCACTGCAACTCTTCTGGCGGGAGTCATAAATACCTAATTGTCATCTACAATGAAATCTTTTAAATACTTGTCCTCTTTGTCCTCGAAATATTTGATGATGTGGACCATTCTTTCCTTATATTATTTATTCCTTTGGCTTCTAAGACTCTTCACTTTCACTTCTCATTCTACCTCTCAATCTCCTTTGCTCACTCCTCTTTCTTTGACTGATCCTTCAAAGTTGGTGTTCCCCAAGGATTATCACTTGGCCTCCTCTTCCTTATGCTACATGATCTCCTTGGGTGAGCTCAACTTATGGGTTTAATTTCTATTTACAGATCTGAGACTCTAAAATAATCAGTATCTTTAGTCTAAACCCCTTACTAAACTCTAGCTCCTTATTTATACCCACCTTCTAATATCTCCACCAGGATATTCCACAAGTATTCCAATACTCTCAAAAACATACTCCTCTCTCTGCTGTATATTATTTGTCTCCATCAAAGCTCTACTGTCCATCCAGTCACCATAGCTAGAATCCTGGGAGTCATGTGAGACTCTTTGCTGTCCCTTACTCTCATATTCAATCTGTCAAACAAGTTCTATAAATGCATAGTTATACCTCTCCCATCCACTTGCTTCTCTCTATCTTCATGCTACTGCATTAGTTTATTCCCTCGTTATCTATTCAAGAAGTTCTTAGCATGGAATTCACGGACTCACATGAATCCATGGATGGATTTCAAGAGATCTGTGAGCCACTGATGTTATATGTAAAGTGTAGGTGTGTGTATACATATATGATTCTAAAAAGGGGTCTCAGGCCCCGGAATGTTAAGAACAATGAGCTCAGTCTAGTTGCTGTTATAATCTCCTAGTTATTCTTCCTGCTCCTAGTCTCACCCTTCTGGCCTATCCTCCATCCTGCTTCCATAATGTCTTTCCAGTGTATAAATCCAATCATGGCCCTGCTATACAAGTGTTATAATATCTTACCATTTTAAGATAAAACACAAACTCATTTGCAAGACCTTTCATGATCTGGTTCCTGCTGACTTCTGCAGCCTTTTGTATACCAATGTTCTTTCCTCCTTACATCCCAACTCCAACTCATGATAAAATTTTAAGACTTAAGTTGTCCCTAATGTCCTGTTGTTCTGTTTCTTCACCTTTGCTCATACTGCTTTCTTTGCCTGGATGGTCTTCTTCACAAAGCCTTTCCTGTGTTCCCTTTGCCTCCAAGCCCATTAGACCATCCAGCCCAGGTAGAAATGACCACTTCTTCCTCAACACCCACAGTCCATTATACAGAACTTTATCATAATCCCTATATTCCTTCATGCTACTTATTTGAGTTTACAGGTCAACTCATGTTCTGAACTGTGTATTCTCTGAGGGCAGGGACAGCATCTTGTTTTGGTCCCTTCCAGCAAATGGCACAGTGCCTGGCCCCTCAGGCTATTCCATAACTGTTAATTGAATGACTTAAAGGGAATACCAGTCTGGATGTTTTATCACCATTGACTCCCTTTCATGTATAAAAAAAACAAATGGAAAGAGGGATGGAAAGAGAAAGAACATCTTAGATGAAATCAGTAGAATGTGACTGGAAAAATTTGCTAGGTATAAACAGAATCTTATAATATCAAAACCTCCTTGCAAAGGCCAAGGATTCTAAAATAATGTGAAACAAAGGAGATGATAGAGAAATTTTCAACTTTTGCTGGGAGCTCAACATAACTTTCTCTTGCCTTCATTCAAATATCAATTTTATAAGATTTATTTCTCATATCCTTTGAGTAATGTTAAAATATATATGAGCTTGAGGCCCATACTAGAAAGTAGAATCAAGACACCAGTGTTTTGAGTTTACAAATCAACTAATTGAAGATTAGAGAACAGAAAATAGGAATAAAACAAGCAGCTTCTGTATTTAAGGTATAAAAATAAATCTGATTCTAAGATTTTGACATATTGCAGGCAAGATCCCAACTTCATCAAAATTCCTTTACATATAAATCTTGAAAAATAATGTGGACTCCTCAAGAATATGTATCATGTTGCATTTGTGTATGGTGAAATGTTGAAGGCAGGAAGGAAAAATGGAGAGATGAAAGAAAATATGCCATATATGTACCTGAAGGGGGGAGTGGAGAATTTCTAAAAACTACACTAAGTTCTTAAAAGGAAGTTTCCTACTTGCTTCAGTGAAATAACAATCTAACATAAAGAAGGCATTATCATTGCATCATGCAAATATTGACTGACTTAGCTAATCAGGGCTGTATATCCACAGCCTCTTTTTTCCCTGGAGTCTGCAGCGACAGCTTTGTGTACTCTGTAGTCTCTTGTGCCTGAGCCAACAACTGATAGAGTAGTAGATCAAAGCCCTGATACACAGATGCCAAGCAATTTGGTATTAAACAAGCGATAAGAGTACAAAAGAAGTCTCAATGTACTTTCACCACAATTTGAACAGCAAATAGTTAATTAGGTTGATAACAGATGTCAACCTTTCATGTGATGTCATGGTTCTACAAGGTATAAACTTCTCCTGCCCCGAGACGGAAAGCTAAATTATTTTATTTTTTAAAAGAAGCAAAGATGAATT